>NC_051136.1:5627837-5923422 GCF_014839805.1 Manduca sexta
GAGTGTAGCGCGTCTGCCGATCATTTTGAGGACAGTCTAAGTATAATGAAGGTATGGATGTTATAAATAAAATAATTATGAACCAATTCTTTAATTGTACCTTAACTAATGCAACTCAAGTGTCCCGTGGAGATTTTTTTATATGGCGTCACAAGAGATAGATAGTTTTCAGAAGTTTGATATTCTACATTTACATTAATTGTGCTAAGATTAACACTTTGAACACATAGAATCTTCATGAATAATCTTGGCGACATATGATACGAAAGTAGGTCTATATCGGACCAGTATAGTAACACTGACAAGACGGCAAAGAAGATAATATTTTACTTGTAATATAATATGATAATCTTGCGTAAAAAAATAGCTAAATTATGTCGAACGAAAGAGATAATTTAACAGCTGATATTTGAAAAAGATATGGTTATTCATTTATCTATACGTTATGATATAGATATATTCTATATTACTATTCCATCTATTTATATCCTATTTTATATTCTCTATAAGAACATAACTGGTTTATTAAAATTTGTAGTTTATTTCGACAGTTCTACAACTATAATATTTATTAGAGAGTGAATTTTCTTGTGTACGAAATTTTATTATTTTAGTGTTAAAACATCTAGAGATCTATTTATATAATATAAACAAAGCGTTGTCATAATAACTTAGTAATAATACTTACAATGAATTTGATTGTATTATTATTACTCGTATTCAAATAAATATGTCCAAATTTTAATATGTACATAATACAAGTAAGTATTGTGTTGTTTGAAGGACAATGTGGCCAGTGTATCATTGAGCATTACGAAATCATTATTATCTAATATCTATGTGTCATGCCGAGTATATTTGTAGTTTAACATCTTTGTGGTGTTGCTATTGTTTACAGGTTGTAGTAAGTACGAGTATGCGAGCGATTCAATTGTTTCGACATTCGACTCACTTTGAAAGAAAAATAGTATGAATTATAAATAAAATAGTACTTACATTGTTCAGAGCATATGCAAAGGTCACCACCCAACCATACCCTCCATCAGGAGGTACCTTACACGCTGTCTTAGACATTTTGAACTCCCAAAATCACAAGTGAATAACAATATTTACGTCCAAGTTATTACACTTTTAATCCACATCTTAAAAACCTGTATCACTGACACTAAAACTTTTCCTAGTAGCAGTTAAATAGTGGTATCTAACTTTCAATAAAAAAATAATGATAATTCGTGAGTGAACATGGTGCCGTCTACGTATGATGTGACAAACTAAACCTCCACATTCAAAGCAAATATTCCAACATGTTATCTGTTTGGCTTTAATAATACGGTTCGTTATCACAGACGAATATTAAATTGGTAATGAGGTACGACTATTTGTAAAACACGAAATATAGAGGTGTAGATGTTTAAAAACTAAGCCCCCTTATTATAGTTACCTGGCGACGTTTCATTCTTAACTTTCGTGATTGTTCTAAAATGGAGGCATTTTTACCAAGATAACAACCTCGTGGACAGATAACGTATCAAATTAAATATTTAATTGTATTATAAATTTTGACGTGGATACAGATTTTGGTGTAAGGTCCTCGTGTTCAAAGATAATAGCGAGCTATTCACGTAAATGTGTCAAAATGTACTCTATACTTTTTTTTTACAGACTTGCAATATTTGGTTTGAAGAACAAATTTAAATGATATCGATGTTGAACTGCCTACCATTATCTCTCATAACGAAGTAATCTATGGCATTGTAAATACTGCAATGATAACATTAATATTTAGGGCAGCACCAACACTACTTATATAGTTCATAAACCTTTAAGAAGAACAGCGGTTAATAGCTATTTTTCCTTGCCTGTTGGTTCCAGATATGTTATCAATGATAAAATAGTCACGCAGAATATTAATACTAACTAGATACTTTTCATTCGATAATTAGAACGAGAATTGTGGTGGATTAGTGTGGTATATTGTATTTGGAATAACATCAGTGCGTTAGTATCTAGATTGTTTTATCGGAGTCTTTTTTTATGAAGGCTGTAATGAGGAATTTGCAATTATTTTACGACTTATTACAATTTGGTGTTCTGTAATTAAGAAATGAGAACCGAATCCAAGGTAGTAAATTGGGTTTTGTCACTTCCTATGCCAAAGTATTAATGTTTTCAGAAATTATAATACAAATTAATGTAATAAAATTCTCAACATTGACATGTAAACTGAGAGAAAACATACAACTTAATTTAGTGGCTGTAGCTTTAAATAAGAAATTTTGTTATACATTTTGGTTTTAAGATCTATTGCAAGGATAGTGTACGTACGATATTACCATACATTTTTTGTTTACAATTAGCGTTAGAGATTACAAAAATTCATGATGTCTAAGGACCCCGTATCGTAACTCATAAGTATGGTGGGTTTGGACAAAGAAAGTATTTTTTAAATTTGGTCTTTTGTGATTTACTGAGACTATGCCAATCGGGATTCTTATCGACATTAAGTCATCTAATTTATTATAATTATATTTACCTTAATTAAAAAAACATATCTAAGAAACTTAGTATGTTCTGGGTTGAATTACATAAATGATCAAAATATTGTGATTGAATAAGTGTTGTTATTTCGTGTGCATCTGGATGCACATTCATTAGCCTGGGCTAATGACTGATCTATCAAAAAAAAAGAAACGAAATTTAGAATGACAATACTGTAAATAATGTTTCAATAATTATTTGTAATTTTTATTTTCCTTCTGATTAGAATTTAATTGTTCGACGTATCGATTTTTATTTATCCAGTACTTAATCTTTTACAAAAAATCGCTTTTTGATATCTTAAACAATATTACCGAATCAAAGCATTCTTAATTGAATTGTGTACGGTGCCCTCAGCTTGCAGTTTCTAGTCGGTAATTATTGATTACTTTAATACATATTACGTGATGAATTTGGAACAGCAGATAACTAATGATATATGGCTAATTAGCCTTGAAATAAACGTATCCAGATATTATACGTAGGACTAATTTCGCTATATGACACTATAACTCAAAGGCCTATGTATGACGCACCATTAGACTTTAAATTTCTGAAAATTTTCCAAATAATATGCAAAATTTAAATGCCAAGATTGAGCCGTTAATTATGTAAATTTTATAAATTAAAATGGGTTTTAAGTTTAAGACGCTATAAGAGTTCAAAATGGCTGACTCTACGATCAGTTCTACAATTATTTTATTCTATTATATTAAAGTAATGGGTATT
Source organism: Manduca sexta (assembly GCF_014839805.1). Taxonomy (NCBI): domain Eukaryota; kingdom Metazoa; phylum Arthropoda; class Insecta; order Lepidoptera; family Sphingidae; genus Manduca; species Manduca sexta. The sequence goes on from NC_051136.1 coordinate 5,631,105, forward strand.
TTTCACAGCCGTCACAATAGATGTATTGGTGGTGTGTCCAATTGGGTTAAGAATCGTTTGTCAAACTAAAAGCAGCCAAATAAATCCATGCGTCAGACTTTTTTTTTCAAGTGTGGATGTTGATACTGAAAATCCATTTGCTGAACACCACGACATTGCATAATTAATTCAATTTAACGGTCGGTTATGCCTTGTCATTATAATTTTGCGATTTCGGTAAATTATGACTAAAAAGTGTCGAATATTCACACTAAAAGGCATAATTAATGGTAACAATGCGACTATTTACACTTTTGAGTCTAATATCTTATGTAAGAATATTGCAAGTATGAAGAATATATAGTCTAATTTCCATTTAATCTTCAGCTCGTGTGCCTTGATAAAATTTTTACGTCAATGAAATATTGTGTTAATTGCTAACAAAAATATAGTAGGCGTATGCTTCACATTTTAACGTATTAGCGTGATCATTGCGTTGTTTATAATAAATGAGTTTATCTTAATGATTTTACACGTGTAGAAGTTAATAAATTTATTCACTATTAACACAAAACATTTACACTAGAAATTGTATTTAACACTTAATATCACATACGAGTATCATTAAAAAAAAATAATAGACGCACATTCGATAGAATGAATGTATCACGGTTCACGTGTATTAGGAAGGCGCGTCCGAACTGACTTCTGTGACCCGTTATTATTGTCGCGGCCTTTGACGGCAACGTTAACATCATTGGCTAAGTCATTGGTCAACGTACTCGTGCGCACCGCGTCGTAGCGGATATCCACTTCTTCGGTCTAGTTAATTCGATTAATGCACTCTTCTCATCAAGGTCGATTCAGTATTTATTAATATTTACATTTTGAATATAGTTCTTATGAATTACATTTATCAACTAGGATTTGCTGTCCCATCTTTACGTCTTTTAAATTTTAAATATAGCAGTTCGGTTGTCCACATCGTGATTGTAACCATTGTAAAGATGTTTAAAATTACAATGGGTATGTGGTATGATTGTGTAGCATCGCGTAAAGTAACTGAAACAAAAATAATATACTTACAGGAAGTTGTGTCATAAAATCTGAATATAGGAAAAGTACGTAAATGATCTAAGAAAAATCGGTTTTTCTTTTTTATTAAAGAAATAAGTTGTGTATTTTTATAGAAGGGTTCAGCATAGAAAATAAATACTTGTAGTATCTATATATATATGTAGTATTTTACGATATTTCATTGAACTGTTTAAAATTCTCAAAGAACTATGTCAAATATTTTACGGTATTAGGTACATTGAACTATTTAAAATTCGGAATAAGAGAAAGAAATGTTAATTAACGTTTTAAACAGTTATTATGTCTATATTTGGGAGTACAGTGTTAGCAATTAAGTAGGGCCATATCACCGAAAATACTTGATAACATTTGGTCTATCAGTGTGACAAATTTCCTCTAAGTTCATTCACCGGTTTAAGTGTAATACGCTAATATCTAAATATGTTTATTAACTTTCTTATTAAATTATGAGTAGAATAAGTTAAATTGCCCAATTATATTTTTTATCTTCCTAATACTTTCATGTATATAAATACATCAGTTTAGGTATACTTACGAGAAATGGAACCGATACTGGCAATAGTTATTCCTCTGAAGAATTTTACTATTCCGGAAGCATGAGGTAGTCTTTTAAGAGGCACGTAGTCCGGTAATATTACTTTGAGATATGTACTCCTTACACCTTTAGATATGCCCATGGCTAGAGCCACATATATCAGCTCATTATAAGTTTTCGCAAAGAGAAAACCTAAAAAATGATAATAAAGAATAAGAATCTACGAATAAAAATTGAAGTATGAAAGTAGGGTGATGAACTTACCAATTCGTGTTAATATGGAGGCGAATAAAGAAACCATATAAACGACTCTTGGCGGCTTGTGCCACGGTTCTGTGATTAATGGACCAAGTAGTCGGAACAATACATCTGAAAACGCTATTATAGACATCAATTTAGTTATGTCACTTGCTTCTAACTGCCTCATGTCTTTAAGTATAGTTGGTAGCAAAAGCGTGAAACTGACCTCAGTAGCCGGCCCTAGACACAGACCGCACAATATATTGACGAATACAGGGTCCTTTAAAAGCGTCAGATCGAAGAACTCAATTATCTTATGAGCTATTTTCTTCGTATTACTTTCCTTTTGAAATTCATAAATTTCTTTTACATTATTCGTATCTTCTTCTTGATGTTTTTGTGTTCGGAGGTTTTAATAAGGGTGTTTCTTGTGCTTTGATAATCACAATGTTAGGACATGATGTCGCTTTGTTTAGGATCGGGTCAGTATTGCTTTTTAGTAATTTTGTATTCAGACATATTAATGATTCTTGCCTCTCTTCATTTGCGTTTTTCTGGGTTGGCGATGAATTTCCTATTTATTAAAATATTTTCCATCAATGATATTGGTAGTCATAAAGACATCCGATTAGAATCAAATATAGATCATTATAAATTAAGTACTTTGCACTATTACGTAAGCTGAAGAAGTTTACCTGAGTCTAATGCTGGTTGTACCTTAGTATACCATTTAATTGGTCTGAGTAAACACGACGCCAAAAAACAGTGTAAAGACAGAGCACTCAAGGTGAACACTGTGTATCGCCAACCATATGAATACAAGAGGCTACTCATAAGTAATGGAATTACTATAGGACCTAGTCCTGCAGAAAATGTAACTATGCCTATAGCTCTTGTTCTTTTCTCTTTAAAAAATGAATTCAGCGCCAAATCGAAAGCTGGCACCGACGCTGCTTCGCCTATAGCTGAAATTAAATGTGACATTGAAAAAGATTTAATTTCAATAATCATAAGGTTACATTTCGGTCAATGTATAATGGTACTTACATAATATAATACCGTAATAAATGAGTAATTGCCAAAAGTTGGACGCGGTGGCGGTTAATAGGAGAGCAAAAGATGCAAGAAGACATCCAGCCATAGCGACTTTCCTGTACGTGAAACTTTGAAGTAGGGGGCCTCCGAATAACGATAACAGCATTTCCATAGTGTGACGCCACACTATAACTTGATTGCCTTCAGTGGGGGACACATTTGTCTCATCATAGCTTTCTTGAAGTACCACTCCAAAATTAAAAATGATTGGTATAATGATGAACTAGAAAAGAACAAAATACACTAATGAAAATATTTAATTATAATACAATGATTAATTAATTTATTTAAAAGAGGGAATATAAAATATGGGAGTGTCTGTAGTCAAACTAGGAAGAACATGTATTTTCTTGACCTACAATATTAGCTATTCCCCAGGAGATATATTTATCAAATGGTATTTAAATTAATAAGTATTTTATTAGAGTACAAATTAAGCTGTGTACAAGTCCTCTGTTTGTGTGGTGTGTGTCAGCGGGTTCGTGATAATATATGTATATGTGAAATATAATAATAAATGAAAAATTCTAGTAAAAATTAAACTATACCAATAGTCAAAAATATTACAAGTTATATTTCATAATAATATGAAGGATGTTCTCAGTTTCTTTATAGGTTAAATCTATTGAAATAGATAATACAAAGCTGAAGAGTTAGTTTGTTTGAAAGCGTTAATCTTAGGAAATACTGGTTCTAATTGAAAAATGTTTTTAGGGTTGGATAGCCTGTTTATTGAGGGAGGCTATAAGTTGTATAACATCACGCTATTACCAATAGGCGCGGAGCATTAATGGAAACTGTAGCAAAAGCGGAGAAAATTTATTTCTTTTTTAAGTTTCCATTCGGCGGGCTGCATAAACGTTTAAAGTTACGCAACAATGACTTATGACAGAATTGTTCGACTTAAAAAGTTCTAAAAAATATATTATAAAATAGAGTCTTCCGCTGCATCTGTCTTCCTGTATGAACGCGATAAACGCAAAACCACCCAAAGGATTTCGATGAAATTCTATATGGAGATTTAGATTCTATTCTATTAGATTCTATATAGAGTTTAACACCCTGAAAAGAACATAGGCCTCTTCCTATCCCGGGACTTTTATTCTGTATATATTTAAGAAGTTCTCATTTAATTTAATTATATTAGTTGTCTCTCTTGACTAATAACTAGTTACATATCTGATAACAGGTTTTAGGCTCGATTTTATAATAAATAGATATATTTTGCCTAGGTGGAAAATTGGATAGAATTGAGACAGTTTAGTGATCGTTTGGGTAACAAGCAAAATCTTATATGCAACATAGCAGGGCTTAATACACCTTAAAACATTTGGGTATTCTCAGATTCCTTCACAACTTTTTTTTTATAGTCAGCTCCTTCGATGTATTTATTATAAATTGTTTCGATGTATCCCTTAAGACTTATAAGTTAAAGTTGTATATTTGATTAAACCAGATATCTCTGTTTAGTAATTCGTTACATTTGAATTCGGATATTCCAATTAGGTATGTGAATAAATTTAAATATGATATCTGTGACATTTGTGACATGAAGGCTACAAAGAGCCGCTATTACATCCCAGCACTACTATAAATAATGAAACATCCAGATTTGACCTACGTACTTTTGATAAAAATGGCCTGGATACAAATTAAACGATCTTATATGTAACCACGACCACGTTATAATTATTATCTAATTAGAGTCTACTAATAGGTACTCTGAAAAACAGATTAATAAATTGAACAGTATTATTACTTTTTGCGCTGTCATCGTCTATAACTTACTTTACTAAGTTGCATAACTGTATTGTAATGATATTTACAATCTGTGGTGGATTAAATATCATCTTTATTATGCCAATATGTGCTTATGACGTCATTCATAAAAAATAAATAATCTATGTTTATAAAAGGTTATTTATTAGGTAGATATATTTTTGTTTCTATGTTAATATTATTTATTTTGCGATTATGTCATGAAGGATGTAAATATATATAATTGGATAAGATTTTTAAATATTTATTACGTATTTCATGTGTTAATTTTTATAGTAAAATAAACTTTCCATAGAAGATCTAGTTAGGAATATTTTTGTGAGATTATTATTTACGAAGTAATTGAAAAAATTACTTGAGTTTCAAATAGTCACGGCTTGTTTTAAATCGATTAAAAATATATAGCAATATCACGCTTAGCGGAATGTTAACTATGTTTTTACGAAGACTTAATATTTTGTTACTTTACTCAAAACAAGTTATTAAGTCAATTAGAGTTGGGATTCGGGTGGAAAGTTATTATTCTTAATAACCTTAGCATCTATCATCAAATTTCACAAAATCACTAATGAAACGGTGGAACCATTTTTAAAAGAAGAAATCCGGTAACTTTTTGTGCGTTTTTGTGTTTGAAATAACGATTAATCATATTTAAATTCGGAATATCTCTAAATTATCTATACTAATACACCATGATCCCAAAGCCTTATTCCCTGATTATCTGCGCTATGTTTTATTTTGTCAGCAGATTTGTTTATCGCATAATGTTTGTGTAATAAGGTCATTGAATTATAAGTTAAATCTCCACGTTTATGATCACCCACAACGGCTGAGGAATATGATGTACTTTGATGAAAGTTTGGAAAGAAGGATAAGGATTTTGGGCCTATTTTCAACCTCGTAATGGCACAGCAAAATAACTGACATCAGTTTTGTATACTACACAGTCACCGAAGTCAATACTACTAAAGTTATAGATAAAACTATTATCTAAAACGTCTCTACCATATGCCAAATCGTGATTTGATTTATGTAAATTATAATAAAAATAAAATATTGTATATTGAAATATGTGAATCAATTGCACGTTTAAATATGTAAATATGTAAGTCAAATATGTTCCTATAATGTTATGTTCTATTAATTTGACACTCCTACCTTTTTTAAACAACAAGCAAACACAATAACCCAACCATAACCACCATCAGGTGGGATTTTTCTCTGACCAACAACCCCACTCATTACAAATAACACTACAAAATCACAATAAAAAAACTTCGACACAATGTTAGCACGAGAAAATACTTGGTTTCTGATCGCCGTCAAACACTTAAATACGAGCAGATAATGCGAGTGAAGTGATGATGGAAATTACGTGTTTTATTTAAACGTCCATTTGTCTATCGATGAGTCACAGTTCGCGCGACTGTTATTGATGATTTTTCTTTGTTTTTATTGTGAGACAGATGAAAACTTGTTTTACATTATTATCACACAATAATTGTATAGTAACTTATATGTCATATAATGGAGCGACTGAAATTGTAATATAGTTTAATGTTAAACATATTAAGGAAAATATCACAATGTTGTTACTGATATTAAGGATTTAATATATTATGTTGTCTATGCCAGGGAAGTTTTGTTTACCTAAAACGCGAGCTAAAAATAGTTTGGATATCTATTGCCATGTAAGAATTTGGTAAATAACATTGGTAGTCCATTAAAGTTATTAATATTGTTGACACTTTTATGTTAAACGCTCCGTACATCATCGTGGACTTCCTTAGTTTCTCAAACGACTTTTGCGTGCAATGTGCATCTGCTATGCATGTGTGTGTAACAAGTTATAGCAATACAGCGTAGAATGAAACGTGTGGTGATGGGAATATGTTCTAAATCTAAAGTCTTAAGACAAGACGAGTTCCTGGTCCGTTGGAAGGCGAGAGTTGTTCGGAATTAGGCATTGGTTGGAATAATTGGCAGGAGATTATCGCATCATAACAGCCTTGACTGTCAACGTGAGAATCACCGCGCTATGGCGCCTGTTTAGACGCGGTAACGATATGTATGTCCTTTCAAGAATCTTATGTGCGAGACGAAAACATGAATGACATTTTCAAACAATCTTGAGATGGAATTTGACTTTAAAATCATTTGAGCTCTCAAAAGTATTAAATGTTCATTATTTTAGTTTGCAATCTATTTAAAGTAGGTAGGTATTGTTTTCTTTTCTGATTGATTTTTCTTATGTGTGACGTATTACTTATGTTGTATTTTTTGTTATGTGTATCGTCACCGACGCAGATGGCAAATTTCCTGTTCGCGAACTAAGATATCACTATTCCAAACGACACAGTTATTGTATGCCTACGTAATCGTTGAATAAGATAGGTGAGATGCAGTTCAGTCTGGTTTCCTTATTAAAAATCAATGCTTTAATTTGTTTTTTTTTTATGCAACTAGAAGACTGGACAACCATGTCTCCTAGTACGTGGTGAACCAAGCAATAATAATAATAGTCAAACTATGAATATAAATAAGAATTTTGAATGACAAAGTACTTACTGCACGAAACTGCGATGCTTTTTTCTTCATAATATTATGTAGCATGTCTATTGTTGAAGTCAAGACGCAACACGTGAGTACGATTGCAAAACAACCCCTCTCTTTTGTGCCTCTTATCCTTTTCAGAATGTTCGCAGTGCATCTATGATCCATAATGATATTTTAAAACTTTATGGACGATGAGGATCGCCTGACATCAGATTCAGTTACTTATTTGTTTTTTTTTCATAATCATTAATACTGAATTGAAGTGGAGAAACGAGTGTAGAATCAAGCAGTGATAGCCTATCTGGAGAAGCGGCGATAGCCTATTTGGGAGTGGAACTGACTGCCGCGCCGAGACGATTGTTTGCAGGTTTAAAATCCGAGGGCACGCAACACTGACTTTTCTCACAGTTATGTGTATATTGTGTATCAGTGAACCCTGCATACCCGAGAAGTTCTCTTTAAGAATTTTGAGGGTGTGTGACGTCTACCAATCTGTACTACGCCAGAGTAGTGGACTAAGGCTTAATCCCTCTCAGTACTAGAGAAGTCCCGTGGGACAGTCTATAATTTTTGGATTTATCTGACTCTGGATAATATATTATGCTTCTCTTTGTCGCTTTTTCTTCACGAGTTTAACCTGTTTGAGTGTGGAATGCTCCACAAAATAGATTGATTTATCTGTTGATTGATCACTCGAAATAATCACTAACGAAGACGAAGGATTCCGTTGAGTTAGATTTTGTTCGCACGAGAGACAAATTAATAGCGTACTTTACATATATTATTTGGCTGTCGTTTTCCCTATAAATGAAAAAAAAAAACGTCCATCTTAGTGCAAAGTTTATCGTTAGCTGATAAAAATTGAGAAGCGTGAGGTCAATAATTATCAATAGTTGTTAATTTATTATAAACCGTATGCCCGAAATGATTTCCTACTGGAAATACCTTTGAAAAAACATCAAAGTTATGGCCTTGGCGTCTATCAAGAATGGGAAATTCCCATTTTAGTGCTCATATCTAGGTACGTTATATAATTTGAAAGTTATAATACTGGTTGTAGGATATTGGATCCGCCCGGACGCCACCATTCAACAAAAAACGTGTAAAACCTACCATAGCTACACTTAGACATATTATATATTAAATTATAGATATATCGCGTTTAGGGATCAACTTGTGAATATCCAGTTTCAGTGAAGCCGAGATGATGATGTCGATCGACGAGGTATTATCATCTCTCGACAGTCGATACTCTATGACGGACCCCACTCCGCTTACTATCAATTGCTGTAGGGTCACTTTTAATGGTAGTTAAAAAAATCTGGACTCATTTTAATACGTTAAAGGTTTAAATTTCCCATCATTTGTCAATCAATATTAAGAATTTTACTCGAATATACTCGTAAAAAGTATGTATGTATGTCTATCTTTTCCGAAAAAATAAATCACAGAAACCGTACCCATATGTTTCTGTGATAAAATTATTATTTTATGTTACTATCTGACACATTGACACTCATGTACTCATCAGTTGCTGCGAAATATATTTACTAAATTGAAGTAAAACAAGGTAATTTTGTCGTAAAATATATTATAATGTAACAGTTTTATTATGCTTTAACAATATCCGTTTCTGAAGCTGCCTGACGTTTTGAGGTTATATATTTCTCTAATCCCCATGATAATGCCGTGAGCCATGTGAAAATATTTAGACAATGTAACGTTAGAGCCGTCGATGCATTGTCTTTAATCCAACCTGCAAACACATTACATTGTAGATTTTGAATGAAAAGCATAGGTTCTTCGTCTTCCATTCCCTTTAAATGAGGTTCAAACAGAAAATTGTAAAGATAGCCAAATTTGACGAAATATAGTACATATAAACAGAATATTACATGGATCAAATAAGAGCTCTGATAATTTTCGTTTATTACAGTAACGAATAGGTAAGAGTCTCGGAAGTTGTCAATAGTCAGTATTAGGGTAATTTCCTATATTTGACTTTGGGTATTATTTTATATAATGCAGAAAACAAATTCTTCTGTGAAACCAGTATCAAAATTGATTAAAAATAAAGCAGTAATTCGTATTTGAAATATTGTTGTGAGCAAAAGTGGGGGCGTCGAGGAGATATCGCGCTAAATCTTTCTCACGCACGCAGCAATATGGCCGGTAACACTCGGTGATATTACAGTTTGCTAATAATGTTACTTGACAACTACCCTTACCGTCAAAGATTTAAGTAAAATATGTGTTATTGCGTGACCTTTGAATATTCTTTTTCCGTTAGATTTTGGATGACCTACATTTTTGATAAATATATTTTAAAAAAAGTATTCAACTACCATAAGTGTTAACAAACCAGCACTCGAACAACCCCCCTTCTTAGAATAGAATGGTTGCAAATAGGCCAGTGGAACACCAGATTGTAATTTATCATCACAGGTACCGCGCTATGTAAAAGAATTATGTGTACGTTGCATTCTTGGTTAATTGCAAGGCAGTGGTCTTACCCCAGTCAACTTTGTTTATCGTATTATACATTGACTTGTTGATTTCATTGGTAGTATTCGGAACAACAAAAACAACTTCTTTGTTTACAACGTTTATCATACTTTGTATTGTACTCACCTACAACTGGGCCTAAACTTAAGTACACTACTCCGGCTGTGATAAGTTGTATTCCAGTTGCCCCTGGTAGTTTATGCAAGGGCACATGTGTTGGGATCACGAGGGCCATAAATACAGTTCTTAGTCCTTTCCCAAAGCCAATCATAACTGCCACTAATATTACTACCCACGATGACTGGCAGTAAGCTAGAACTGAAAATAGACAAAATAAAATATGAAGTCGTTGTAAATAATGTAGTTAAAATACGAAATGAAGGAAAATCAGATTTACCTACTCGTCCCATAGCCATCGACATGACGCCAAATAGAAAGAACGAGTTGTTATCCCATCCAATTTTACCAGCCACAAAAGGTATGCAAAATCTTACACAAATATCTACTCCGGCTAATAAAGACATAAACAGTGCAACTTCTGACTTTGTTTTACCGTAATCGCCAAGAATGAAAGGTGTCAAAATTGAGAAGTTCAATTCGTTAAAATTAGCCAGGGTGATACCCAACATTAGATTGATAAATGTGAAATCTTTAAGTAAATCCAAATCGAAGAAAAGAACTAGTTTTTGATAAAACGTTAGCTGTTCTTCTTCGTCATCTTCATCCTCTTTTTTTTCGTCGAAGACTTCATTGTCTGGCTCACTTATCTGTGGTATTAACAGTTTTACTTTATCAGTCTGATTGTTTTCATTATCTTTTAAATACTGTTCTAGTTTCAAAGATGCTTGCTTTAGCACCTCACTTTCATAATTAAAATTGTTTGACTTTCTTCTATGTTTAGTTCTGTATGATTGATTGCTGTGGTTATCTTTTAAATACTTTCGCTCTTCATTTTCTTCTTGATTCTTTAAAGATATATTGCTGTGATTGTCTTTGTGATATTTCTCTCCATATTGCCCATCCATTTTAAATGATTTCAGGCTTTTACTGCCTGCAAAGTGCTTTTCAGCTCTATCAGCTATTACTTTTGCTGTTTTTGGATCAAGACTGTCCACTACAACTTTTTCTTCCGCTTTTAAATCCTGCGGAGCTTTCAAAGTCGGACAATCTTCTATTTCGGATTCAGGGATTTGTGTGTCAAGAGTGACCGATGTTTTACGCTTCGGTTTGAGTGGTTCTCTCTCTTGCGCAAGTGCTCCAAGATTAGCTGAAGAATTCTTTTTCGATTCGTTTAAATATAATGTTGAAGATTTGCGTGAACGATTTTCTAATAAATTAGACATTGATGGTTTTTTGGAGTTCAAGCGAGAATTCTTATTAGACCCATCCCTAGAGGATACTCTACTTTTAGATTGTCTTGACTGACTAAAGTAGCCATCGTTTGCTCGTAACATCATAGGCACACCAGGATCCGTTATTTCGTATCCCGGATTAATAGGGTCATCTTCATTATACAAATATTGACTTGAAAAAGCGCTTAAATTTTTGAGTTTTGATACTTGGCTGAAGTATCCGCTTTCTACTTTCTTTTCGTTTACCAAAGTTTCTTTACCACCATTTTTCAATAATTTTTCTACATCTTCATCTTTTGGATTTGTTTTTGAGTGCCATTCCACAGGCTGCAGTAACAATGCACACGCTATCGCATGAAGAGAAATTCCACTTATAATCAGAATTGCACCTGTCTCTCCAAATAGTGCAAAAAGGCCTGTGATTATATGTGGCCACATGATGGGACCGAGCCCGGTTGTCGTCCATGATAAACCAGTTGCTAATCTTCTTCTGTTCTTCCAGTAAGTATTCAACGCCAAAGCATTAGCAGAACTACTGATGCCATAACCAGCACCTGTAATAAGATAATTAATTTATTATTCTTATAATGGTCCGAGTGGTCATAAGTATTTCGAGAATTTTATAATTTCTTTATTGATTTGCATTTATCAGAGATTGGAAATTTTAAAAATATCAACAAGAAAAAATCCATGAACGATAAGATCATTTTTTGAATTGCCTGCGTTCTTGAAAATTATCATTGCAATTAAGATATTAGCATAAGGGTAACAATAATAATATCAATATTATCATAATTACGCATTCTGCATGTAATTAATGAATATGTCAAATTATTGAACTCAAAATATTTTAAACAAACATATTGTAATCATTTGTATTTACAAAATACGACTTACCGTAAAGTATTGAGAAAGATATCAGATAGGTCATGAAATTGTACGAGAAAGTTGTCAACATTAACGATATGAAAACTACTATAGCTCCCGTTAACGACACTTGCCTGTAGCTAAATGTTTTGAACACTGGACCATTCGCCAGACCTGAAATTAAACAAGGCCATGCTTGTACGATACACGTAGGGTAAGAACTAAACATTGCCATCACAAAATTGGTTATTTGTTAGAAAGAAGCAAAGCGATTGCGGCAAGATGTATATGATATCGAGTAAATTTAGAAAATGACAAGATTGACTGTAAGTTCGTTCTAAGTGTTTCACATTATCATTAACAGCCAGAGGATATCCACATCTGAACATAGGACTTCTCCAAAGACAAAAGGTATGTTATTGTTAATCGTGCTACACTGTATACAGTATAGCATGATCAACTGTGCAACTGAAGCGGGACGGAAAATCTCAATGTCCCAGCATCAGCATATTGCCCGAAATTGCGAGATTTAAAAATTATTTAGATTGGGTAAAAAAATATGCGGCTTTCATAATTTTGTTACCTTACCGCTAAACTTTGTAATTAAACCTAAGCCACTGGATTTTCTACGGCTGTGCTTTTTCTTCTTAAAAGAGAAATCTATACTGTTATATAAAGCAGAAGTATTTGTTGGAACGCGCTAACCTCAGGATCTACTGGTTCGAAATGTTTTTTTTTTTTTGTTGGATAGAACATTTAATGAGGAAGGTTTAGACTATATTACATCACGCTATATTAGTAGGAGCTTAGCATCACCGACAACTATTGCTAAATGCGGAAAACTATCCCGAAAAATCTTTTTCACACAGGCGGAGTCGTGGGCAAAAGCTAGTAGTAATAGAAAATGTGCCTTCTAAGAGGATGTACTAGTCCATACTCATTGTGTGTGACTCAAAGAAACCCCAACAAAGCAACAATAGAACGATCCAAATCTTTGGTTAATTAACGATTGGCATATTTTAGTCTAAACTTGTTTATAATTAGCTGATAAATAAACGAGTTTCTGATAATTATAATTAGCAGGTAGTTGCTTTTATTTGGCGATATTGACCATTGTTTTAAGAATATTGCTCTGTAGATACAACGAGTTTTATCTTAATGATTATTTTTAATTTATTTTATCTTTGAAATACGTTACGCATATTACAATAAGTACCCATTACTGGAGAGTAGATGTAATAAAAAAAAAAAAACTGCAAATAGTAACTACGAGTATCAGTTATTTGTTTTCCCCTGTCTGTCGTGGGTCTACAATGCGTCAGTAGGTAGTGGTGACAAAGTTTTACATAGACAATATGTCCTCATTATAAAATAAATACAAACACAATAAACTAACTGCGATAACGGTCACATGTTCTATATTGTCCGCTGAATATCCGGTTACTGAATGAATTGTTTCAATAGATCTTATACTATTTTATATGTTTGTTTGCATTCGTAACAAAACAATTGTCCACTATGTATGAAACGCACCTATTTCATTTGAGTTTCGAATTACATAGGTTTAGAAAAATTCAAATAAGTAATTGAAAAATCTTTGTAAATACTTAATTCAAAGTTTACGCGCTGAATTGTATGAAAACTAAATACGAAGGGGCCGGTATGGTATCAGAGAGTTACCATGCAAGGCGCGTCACGCACCGACGCAAGAGGTCAGGGCAGAGTTCATGTTGATAATGGTAGTCGTCTCAGAGCTGGATATGCCGAGCCGGGCGAACTTGTCGCGGAATAGCAGCCCGAATTGCTGCAGGATTGGCAGCGCTGATAACTGAAATGGAGAGAAAAAATTATTCAAATGTAATATCAATATTTTCGACGGCGACAAAATGACTTACATAGGCTTTTGCTCCCAAAGGAAATGATGACATATTTTAATCGGATTCTTTAAATAAATGACGCTGTGGATCGCTACAGACTACAGAGTTTAAGGGATTCACGTAATGGGAAAGGCATTTCACGCATGCGAAGCATCGAGCAACACCTAGTGTTTCTGTATAAGTGTCTTGTCATGGTGTAATAACAATGTGACATTTTAATTTCTATCATTTAGCATACTTATTCGTAAAATAAAATCTATATAATCAATGTCCATAAGAAATGACCCCTTTTGTAGCATAGCAGTGTACGGAAGGAATACAATAATATTATATGTTATGAAATGAGACTTATGATTTTTATTATTAGCTTGAACATCGGTACAGTCTTATTTTTACGAGTATGTTTATTATTGTTATTATAAATTATTTATCATTAATTTTTTCACACACCCTCTGACATACATTCACACACCTACATTAACATAACACACAAACAGAGGGCAGTTTCACAGCTGAGTTTCTGTATTGAAATAAAATAGCTATTAAATTAAACACCATTGGATAATTCATTATATCTCCAGGGGAATAGCGCTGTAGACCGAAATACAGGTTCTTCCTAGTTCGGCTACAGATACTCCCATATTTTATCAAAATTGTATTATTTATACAGCTCTACTCAGACTGTTAGAGTTTAAGTATTAATACTGTACTTTTTAAATAAATAAATTATTATTATTAAAAAAAAAAAAATGTATGACAAATGAAATAAAAATACCTCTGACCAATGTATTTGGTTAAACAATATCTATTTCTAGTACAACGATAAAGGAAAATACCATAATACATAAGGAAACTCTTATGCCATAGCAACATGCATTATAATGATATGTTTTATGTATTATGTGTTATCGGTATAGTGGAAGCGGAGTTAGACCGTCGGTGAATTAGAACAATTTATTATATACATTAATAATTGCATTGATTTTTTTTATTTCCTGTTTGAATTTTATGGGGATTGAGTAAAAATGTTCCTTCTTTTCTTTTATTTAAGACAATGCAGCGTCAAAGTCTACAGCCTTCAAGATCACCTCTTACGTCAAGTGAGTATATACACGGAATGTGAGCTTGTAGTCCCAGGGTCAATTGCGAGTTTGGATAACACGTGGTATAATTTTCCGTACTGGGCCTGTCGTTAAAGGGTGTATAAAGGATGTCACGCAAAATTTGTAAAAAAATACAGCTGCGGAGGATATGTACCTAATCTGCAAAAATGTCATTAATTGTAGGAATATTTTGAACTTCAAGAGATCTTTCCATGGCATAATGTTACTACGACGGTTGAGCCAAACCACTCCTGCCTTACAAACACGTGACATCGAGTTTCTACCACTTACGATACCGCTCAAACTAAATACGATATCGCAATTGTAACGAAGTATGCACAATAAATAAATAGTTTCTTTAACCTTTGATCCGTTGTGTATGCAATTATTTTATTTTGTTATCATCGTAATAGCCAGTTACCTAATTAGGTCACGAGGTCGTATAATTGCTCCGATATTTTTCTGTATTATAGCTGTTTATAATATCCGGTATCGAAACGTCGTTGTAATCTTAAGACATTTTTTCTACTAATAATAAAATGATAATATATAGTATTCAGCGACGTATTATAGTATATCATAAATATAACTATAGACAAATCATGTCTGTAGCTATCTGAGTGTAAAGGACTTATGTAGCTGATTTACATTATTTAGTAATAAATATATTATGTAGAAATAATATTTAGGTTGTTATATTAATTAATCTACAAATTCTGTGTTATGAAAAATAATCAATCTCCATAGATTCAAAATCTTCCAAAAAGCGCAGATATTAGGTATAACTTACTATATTTAGCGGCAAGGGTTGTGATTATTTATTAATTGATACTCGCGGCGTCGCCCGTTTTATAAAGCATTTCGCTCTACAAAAGTACTTAAAACACTGTACGACACCAGCGCCATCTATTCAAAAAATCAGATTTAAAAATCAATTATATCCTATGGGAGCAAATAACTGGGATAAAAGTTCATTCAAATCCGTTCAGTTGTTACTGCGTTTGCTTCTAACAAACATATCAAGATTTTTACAAATTTTCACATTTATAATATTAGTAACAAGTAAGAAACAAAGTAAATATTTGTATTAATTTATATAACCAATATACGTATGTGGACATGTTTTTATATTCATTATTTAGGTGTACTGTAAATAATTTGTAGTAATCAAACGAATGTAATACGGATTATGATTTTATATATTTTATGGTTTAATGTAATATTACGTAAGAACATAACAAATGAATAATATAATTTATTGTAACTTATAAAACAAAATGTTTTGACAACGTAATCTTATTACAAAAAAAATATGCCTATTGCTTACGTTTTGCAAATGATACATTGATAATACACTCATTAGGTATATTATTATTGTTACGTGCATTCATTTTAATCATAGTCACATGATAAAGTGCAATTATGAGCTATAAATTTTTACGTATTGCGTATAAGTTGTGCCAGGAGATATTTATCATTTATCACTTCAATGTGGGTTCGTCACAACATATCCTTTTTTTAAACATGGTGCAGAAAGGATTTGGATTAAATTTTCACCTGAACATGCGCTTGGTGACCCCCTATCTACATCCACAGTCTATATTAGATAATGCAAGAGATATAAATAAGTATGTATTAAACTTTTATGTAGAAAAGGAAAATATTAGAGTTGCTATATAATATTAGACAGACTTAAAAAAATGTGAGCCTACCATAGCAGAGAAAATTGCTACATCCACGAACGATATGAAAACAAAATACACATAAAATTATGGTATAAAAATTTTACAGTTAATCGTTATTCAAATCGTTTTCAGTTAAAAAATATTACACTGAATAAAGAGACTACTTTCTTGCAATGTTTATTGTGAGTTTTAAAAATAATGCAATGCGAAGTAAGTATATTTTGCAAACAATAACAATTTTATTATCAGCTGCTTTGTATGACTATACATATTTATATGTCTGTATATATCTATTATTGCATAGTACCTACCTACTTTATTACGTACTAATATTAGATGTAAGGTATGCAATATGCATACATTCCATTGAAATCAATACAAATAAATAAAATTGAAGTGTTTGTAATTCACACGTTATCAAAGTGTAAATATGCGTCTTAAAACTTTCGTCATAATGACGGTACTAATCCACTCAGTGACGAAATCGATTTTCAAGGTGCTTTTATTGCGATAGGCTTGCCCCTATCACATCATGGGACGGAACACACTTGGCGAAAAGTGGGTGCCCTGATTGCGCCTCTGCATACATCTTCGACGATAAATGCCTGATATGTGTGTGTTTTTATTGGCACTTTTCACTTATTTATTTAAACTAGTGGTCGACCAGTGGTCAAAATTCGTCGGTTGATTTTTTTATATTTGTATTAGATCTATTATACATAAGTTTTATTTTTCCGCACCTTACAGTTTATTCTCATTTTATTCTGAGAAGGGGTTATTGCGCAGGGTTTCCCGAGAAAATATAGCAGCATATAATAATATAGAGCTTTGTTCACGGTTTCGCCCACGAGATAGGCTTTGTGCTCCGTCTAGGCGGCAATTTTAAAAAAATCTTCATCACATATGGCACACACAAATGATGGAAATTTACATGAATATACTTATAATATTGTAAATTGTAACTTTAAATTTTTAACTTAACTTGCAATTTTTACTAAATAAATGTAAATCGGGTAAGAATCGAATCACATAGAGCCATTGTTAGTGACAGGTAATGTTTTGTTTTTAGTGCGGCAAAATATGGTTCGATTTTATAGACTGGCAGAATACTATAATAATACATTATTTAATATAAAAAAAATTATTTTCACAATAAGTTAAAAAAACAAAAGTTCTAGAAACTTACATTTGAAAATCCAGCGGCGAATATGATCATCCACCCCCAACCACCGTCAGGGGGAATGAATTCCCCTTCATTTTTAACTTTAGACTTTAACTTTTTAGCATTTGCCATGTTCTGAAAACATAAAAAAATGTTTAAAAAGCAAACAACGCGTGAACATCAGAAGGCACAAGCTTGGACTGCGTTACGAATGTAACTGATAATTCTTGTCGCAGTGTATACTTTAATACTGGACAAGCGGTGTGCATAGAACAATGCGGCTAGTTCACAGATATTAACTTGAATGAGTGTACTGTATGAGTATTATACAGGATGTTGCCGTCTCATTTTATAATCATTATACTACTTTCATATATTAGGTTTAACATAAGTAATTCTATTTAGACAATTTCTGAGTTATAATTGAGTAATCCTTTCCATTTTACTCTTTGAAGGGGATTATTGGAATTTGTGCCAACTTTGTAACGTTTATTTCGTCATTGAATGGAAATTAGAGTGGCGGAACATGAATTGAAATTTATTAACAATAAATTTATGAAAATAGAGATTAGTCGGGACATTAATTTTATATTCTATCTCTCCGTTTATTGTTCTCCACAAATCACCCTGTATATACATTTACCTGGATGATTCAACTCCATTAAATCATAGTCAGACTATATTTTAGAATTAGTCATTATTATAATTAAAGAATCGTAGTGCCATACACTTTCGCAGAGTCTAGTGTTATCGTGATAACATATCAAAGAGTTAAGCAATGCCCTTCTATTAAGTATTTATCAGCCACGTTCCACGTGATATCTTAAGTAGGCAGCGGTGTAATAAACTAAATGCAGTATAGTTATTATTGGGGTCAATAATACAAATCAATATTTGATTGTAAGACGAATTATTGTAACCATGTGGTTTTGAGAGTTGCGTCATTCGGACCGGATGCTGTCTTTGTTTGTGGTAAACGTTTGTGTAGCTAATGTTTTTAAAAATGGAATTAAGAAAATTAAATTTCAAAGAAAATGTAAAGTTTATCTTTATTTTTAACTACAACAAAACCTTTATTAAATTATCAGTGATGTGGACTTCTTGCCGTATTAAATGATTTATCGAGTAGCCTGCTTTCTAGATAGCAAGTTGCTGCTTGTTCTTTGAGCATAGCAACACTACCAGAATTAAATTTTCGGTTCTCTTTACTAGTAACTGACAACTGAAAAGTCACTTTAAAATGAATTAGTTTTTCATCGTTCTATGCTGACGGTATAGATACGTGCGTACACGTACAAAAATTTTATCAATTGAGTAATAAAAAAAATATATTAATATTTCTTTAGCGACATTTATAACTTCATAAGTTCAAAAAAAGTAAATAGTTTAAAAATCTTAGTATTTTCTATAATAGTCAATATCTGATGTTTCATCTGATCTTGAATATATTCAAAGACTGGAATATGAATATGGAATATCTTAGTTATGTACCTATATTGTATAGTATTATGTCTCTCAATAATTGGCACTTCAAATTACTTCAATGCACACGACTCAAGAGGTTTCTACGTAGTTCAATTGAAGATGATTTAAACATTTTCTATAGCATCATAAACAAAATAAACAAACAATCTACTATCTTACCCGATATAAAAATGTAGTAAACTAGACATATTTCACCATAACACTTATATTTCATGATCATTGAATTAAATATTCTGCAATGCAAATTTACGAAAATGCATTCCAGTGAAATCAAACACGTTATATACATAAATAATAATAATATTATTTCCTTGTTAAATTCTTAGATGCACAGTTTTATGAAATATAGTTATTTTACTAGATAAGTACTTAAGTATTTATAAATTAATTTATTTGTAAATGCAATACGCACCTAGGACGAGCTCGGCTAGCGAGTTTCCGTTAAATGAAGCAAGCGACTTATTATAGCTACTTATCTATAATAATAAACATGTATTTAGAATTTACAATGGTTAACGCATACTTATTGCAATGGTTAGTCATAAAATAATATACTTTATGAAGAGATTTAGTTAAGCAAACTGTAATATGAGGAGATAAGATAATAAAATGATTTCTTCATCAAGTTTAGAACATAAATCCTAGAAGCATTAATACGACAGTTCGTAAAAACATTTCGATTTTCGAAACCTAAACAGCTGAATCTTATATGAATGAAATTTAGCACAGATAAGTATAAACCAAGCATCGAAGTTACACAATTTTTAAAAGATTTTTTAGTTTAGTGCAAAACTGAGTCCAAATATTTGTCTCCATATTTTTTTGATTGCTTTAAATGATAAGACGAGCTTGCCGTTCGCCTGATGGTAAGCGATAGGACCGCTAACCGATAACTACATAGATCTTTACAAAGATTTACAAATTATCCTTCCTCTTGCCGTTCTCTCCAAAGTGGATGCATACTCCAATTCCTTGTAGTTGAAGATTCAGATTCTTCATCGTCCATAGCGATCGCAATAGCTGCTAATTCCTGCTGCAAATTCAACATTATTGTAGTCTAGTGACAACGCTATTTATGCTCCGACGAGGCCCGTTTTTGTAAATGAAAGGCACAGTACCGGCTCCGTGACCGTGCTACGGCCGACGCTCGGCTCGGACCCGACACGGTCTAGCGTGAGTCATCCTTAGAGCGGTTCGCGTATCGGCCCTAACCGCTCGGCGCGTTTGAAAATCCGGATACGTTATAACAATAAATTTACATACTTACATACATATAAACATGGGCGCCGGGAGGGGGGTGCAAGTAGGTGCACATGCACCCCTGCCCACAAATAAATTATAAAAAATATGTCCCTGAATAAATCTGCAACAACGGGAATTATCGACCACAAAGATTCTTCATGATAAAACATTTTCAAAAACCCGCGGGCTTTGAATAAAAAAAACCTAATGGTATTATATAGTATAGTATATGTAGTATTACATAGTGCAGATCCACCTCCCTAAAACTAAACTTAGTGGCGCCCATGCATATAAAAGTACAATAATTATGGTACTTGGAATCACAGACATCTTTGTCAGATCTGTGTATCTAATTTTTTTTCAATTCGTTCTCAGGGAACCGGCTAAATTTAGAGACCATTCACCATATGCCATAGATCTGTGTATCATACTTTGTAAAATTTAGATAAGCCATGTGACAGGTGTCAAAGTAACATGTCTGGGGTTGGGGGCATGTAAACATAGATGATTAATATCGATTATCATTACAATTTTTATCGACTAAATACGTCATATTTGTTTTGATAATGAATAATAGCCAACTATTAATATTGTAAAGAAATTAATCAGTAGTAATATTTCGTATGTTTTTATTTTTGTAAAAGTGTTTTGGAGCTGTGCACATTAATTTTTAATTTAAATACTTATATTTGTTCGATTTATTAAGTTTGTTAAATCGATAGGAGCGTTCCTATTACTGCAAGTTTCACCAATAAAAATGATATTTTTTCGCCCACATTGCATTGCGTGTTTTGGCAGCTGTCAAAGAACTCATTAAAATTTTTACAAAGAATAAAAATTTATCGATTCATATATAAAACGAATAATCGATTTATTAATTTATCGACTAAACCGTCTTTGTTGTACTTTTAAAGTATACATCGATATAATAATACTTTTCACCTCCCTACACGTTACATTGACCTATTCGAAATTCGACTTCATTCGTGAAAGAGCCAGGCGCGCTCAGCGCTCCACTATTGCTATTGTTTTGTTTTACTTTGAATTGTAAAAGTACCTCTTGTTACGTTAAGTCTGGTTATTGGATTGTGCGTTCAGGTTAAGTAAAATGTGCAGTAAAATATGAAATATCTGTTTAAAATAAACACTTAACAAGTTACAAAAACATTGCTAATGTAAATTTATTTTTGTGGGGTACGAATATTTTTTTACTTGCAAACAAAAGTAATACCTAAGTTTCTATGATTTTTGGCACGCTAAAGAAAGTGTTGTGTTGTTGGATGTTATTGTAAGAGTGAAGAGACTGTATGGAAAATATTTTTATAACGGTGAGTGTTTTATATATATTAGTGGGTTAAATTTAAACCATGACCTTTATTTATAAATTAACATAGCCAGGTGGCACAATTATATACTAATTCATGACATTCCTTACAATCCTAAATAACTTTTACGTTAACTTTATAATATTTTATCATTTAAACAAAGAATAATTTGGTATTTACAAGAAACAATAATTTTTTTAAAACTTACACTTCCAAAAAGTTTTAGAAATGCATAAGTAATATGAGGTAAGTATTCTTTACCAAATTGTACAAAAAGTTTCAACAAATCTTAAAGATTTCCAATCTTTTATGCATTTTTTATTAAATTACCATCTATTAATTAAGAAAATAAAGTAGATCTTTAACTATCACTGAGTAAAATTTATTTCACCCACTAAACTTTGAATACTATCTTATTGGGGGTATCCCTAGTATATAATTACCCCTAGGGAAGGTATAATTACCCTACATCCTATGGAAAACCATCTGAAGCCATCTTAGTTACTGTATATAAAAAGTAGAAAAGAGGTTCCTTTTTTTGAGAAGCTATATGTGTGACTGCAGAGCAGATGTCTTTTTATCCTTCCAAAAAGGTTTTATAAACGGCAATTAATCTAGCTCCCTTTAAAAGTGTAGTGCGGTTTGCGTAGTATGGTTTATAGCCATATTTAGATGACCCAATGATGTTTATAAAGTATGTTATACTGCTTTATACCCTTCAATAACATAAGAAAATAGGTATTATATTTAAAAAAATATAAATATACATACATTATTTTGTGACCACATTAAATATTTATATTTAGTTCATAATTATGTGAACTTCCTTTTATTAAATTATTTGCAATTTTGTGACTCATTGTATCACTTGTTATTTTTTTTTAATTTGATGCTGATAATATTAGTATAATGGGATAATCTATAACAATAGTGCATTATTCTTTAAAAAAAATATTTTTGTAATAAGTATGGGACATTTCCCCTCTAAATTCAAACAATTAGAGCGGAAATAATTACTTCACTGGCATGTCACAAAATGATTACACATTTTTTGATATATAGCATCCGTCACCGTATGCTATTACCGAAACAAAAAAATATATTACATTTCTAAGAAAACAAGATATGTGTAAACTTACATCATTAATTAAGATAAATTATGTGGAAAAAGAAATTGCTCTACAGTGAATTGAAATGGTTGTAGACTTGCAATACAAAGTGTTAAAAAGACTTAAGCCTAACTCTACTACAAATCTCGTTGAGTTCGATTTTTAATATGTTACTATGTAGGTTAGTAAGTATTTTATTAGCTATGGTTCAGTAACAACACAAGTTCTATTAAAACAGCAAACATATTTCTTATTCAACTGGCATGAAACATCTATAAAGTAATTTTTTAGAGCATAAAACAATATTGTTCTAGCAAACATGGAACAATTCGGTTAATAATGTGTTGTTTACATTGTTATTAAAATAACAAGCTGTTTTAGTTAATCCATTATCAGGTAGCAAGCCAACAAGGATACATTAATTGGCCTCATTAACACAAATTCTTTATTGTTACGACTAATTGTTGTAGACACAATGAAACTGAAGTGTTGTTAAGCCTTATAATAAAATGTTGTATTTATAAACAAAACCAAGGAATATCATCCATAATTTCCATATTACTTGCCAATATTCTGTAATTATAGGTAGAATACCTAATAAAAAAGAAATGGCTCTACGACACATAATAATGTGTATAAATATGTTTCTATTGGAAATGAATTAATAATTTAGATTGGTAATATACCATATTATTGAGCTCTGTTGCATTCAGATGCTAGGGTATTGTGGGCTAACGAAGTGATTCTAAAGTAATTTATTCATAAATTCTTTGACATATCATATTTTATTAAGTAATAATAAAACCTATAAAGTGCTACGGATCACATATACAGATTATAACGAGAAAAATTTGCAGTCAACTATAGCAGTTTGAATTCTCATACAAAACTCACAAGCTTAGGAACTGTGGAAAAGATTGTCCTGTATCCCATGGTCCTATTCATAGGTATACGTACAGCAGCTGATGTGGTAAAACTCTAGTCTATTTGCATTTTGGTCAAAATCGGACACTCCACGCCGATATAAAAATTCTCATTTCACTTTTTTTGTTTAAATAAGGCCAGAGAAATATAAAGTTATAATAAAATATAAGGTTTTCTTATAAAGTTTTAATTTAATTTTAATTCTTTAATGCAACTAACTACTGCCCCTGCCCCCCTAACTTCAGGTGTCGATGCTATTTTTTGCTCGCTGCTCCGTGTCAAATTATAACTGGCCGGCATAATTGTGTCGAGTGACAAGGACGATCGTATATCGTCAATCGACACTATCTGGAACCCACTCTGTTTATAATCAGAAGCAGTTATAACTAAATGCCGTATCCGTATAAAAAAGTAGCAGGACACAGGCTTACTGTAGCTTACTATTAGTAAATTAATTGTCAACATTTGAGTAGTACTTTCGATGATGGTTGGTTAAAGAATGTAATTCACACGGAAAAAAAATTACAAATCACCAAAAACACCGTGGTGAAAAAGCTAAACTTAACTCGCCGCACAGCTGTGCTATTACTATCTCCTGCAAGGTCTATTAATATTTTTCTATAAAGATGATAGGTATTTATGGCATTTAAAAATTACGCCAATTTATTCCGATTTAAAATGGACACTTATTTAGTTTTTAACTATCTTTTAGTTCAGCAGATAAAATCAAAAATGGAATATTTTACGACTTTAATTTATAATTTTTTTTATATGAAGCTACATTAGGATACAAACATCCTTTACTGTCTACACTCGACACATTACAATGGGTATAGTTAGCAGTTAGTGCCGTGGGAATAGTCGATGCAAGTACCTAGTATTTTTACTTTTTATAGCACTTCTAAACTCTGAACATACATAAAACTTCTCTCTTCTAAATTGAAATAAGTAGATCTAGGTATATTTATTAATTTTCGCCGACCACAGTGTATCTTTTTAAATTAACATAAAACAATGTATTTTAATGCGTGGGCTCAATATAATCGCACAGTTCATTATTAAGGCGCATTATGACATCATCTGACTAATGCAAATGTAGCCTATATTTCCATTGTTTGGTTTCGAGGATTCGCCTTTCGTTCCTTTGTTGTAAAAGGAAGTCATATGGACGAAAGTTGTTTAATAACAAATAGGCACTTAGGTATTCTTAATTATCATTTTTTTCATGATTAGGTACAAATAAAATGGCACTATAAATGACCGTCAAGTGTGACCTACATCAGGGATGTTATGGAGCTCCGTAACCGTAACCGAAACTATCGGATATCCGAAATAAAAATATATCCGTAACCGTAACCGTATCCGGTATAATAGTGTCGGATAAGTTACGGATAATATGTTCCGACACGTTTTTGTGTCACTGCTCACGCGCCACGTGAATCTTGTATAGTATGTTTGTTATTTTTAGTCATAACATAACCTCATTCATATATATTTTTTTTTTATTTAGGAGTAGGTAGGTACTTAATTTAATAAAGTAAAGGAAAAGTGTTGTGTTACGTACTAAATTAATTTATAAGGACAAAATGCGTCCAAAGTAATTTAATTTGGACATTTTTTTTTATCAAGTTAAAGGTAATTTTGCAAAATGTAAACAGTGTGATAATAAAAATAATTTTAACAAAAAATTTAACCGCCTTCAAAAACCACTCAAAACCAAAAAATAATTTCACATAACAAGTATATATTGGATACCAATTTTGGAGTTGGTGCCTAATTAAAATTTCTAGTTTAGCTAGATAAATATGTGAACAAATGTACGGAAACATTGTTTAATTTTAATAGCATAGTCCATCCATGAGCTAAATTTCTTTCAAATTAATTAAAAGGAGTAGGTTTGCGTTAACTACTAACAAACATACACAATGAAAGGTGTAATACCAAGCACATATATGGTGTTACACCTTTATCTTTCCTCTTTTTTCGGGGCAGGGAGTGTAATACACCCACATTTGACCAGCTATATGTAACAGGGTGAGCATTTAGGTAGTGTACTGTTCACAAATTTAAATATTTCCTTAATAGCTTCCATTTGCTGTGCTGCGGCGGTGTGTTCATCTCCGGCGACGATCTGACCTGCTGACTTTGTACGCTGGCAGCACATTGTTTTCGTATATTCGTTAATATATTTATCTAGCTTAACTAGCAATTTTAATTAGGCACCGACTCCAAAGTTGGTATCCAATAAATACCTGTTATGTGAAATTATTTTTTGGTTTTCAGGGGTTTTTAAAGGCGGTTTAATTTTTTGTTAAAATTATTTTTATGTTTTGCTTTTTTGTGTTAGTTTAAAAGTAGACCGTCTCGATGTCGTAGTTATGTTTCGCTCACGATACGACTATCGCGCTGAGGAGTTACACCTCTGAGTACTACTGAAAAGGGGAAAAGGTGTGATGCTATATATATGTATGTTAGAAGTAAATTCAAGCGAACCCAACGCAAAAACACAACTGATATATTTCGCTCACAGTACAACTATCACGCTGTGGTGTTATACCTCTACCTACCCCTAAAAAAGGGAAAAGGTGTGATACTGTATGTATAAGTATGTAAGAAGTACACTCAACCAAACTCAATGCAAAAAACATAACTAAAAACGTTACAGGAAAGCTAAATTCGCGATTTCGTTTTCTTGGACGACATAATTATTCTAGGTTTTTTATTTTTAAAACCAAAATACTGAAAAAAAAATTATGGGACTAATCTGGAGAGATATTCTTTCGAATAAAAAAATAATTTTCCAAATGGGTTCATAAATGAGCGAGTACTGAAGTAACAAACATACAAAAAAAAAACATTCACGTCGAATTGATAACCTCCTCCTTTTTTTGAAGTCGGTTAAAAACTTTTCACGGGAAGGAGGTGGCACTACTTCACTAAAATTTCATCTCAAATTAATTAATTAATTCCTCAATTAGTTCAACGATAATTAATAACGATGACGACGAACGATAGTTATTATTCGTCGCCCTACTGTATTACATAATATTTTTATTTTACTTTATTGTAATATCCGTAACCGAAACTATCCGAAACTTACGGATAATCCGAAATAATTACATATCCGTAACCGTATCCGTAACCGATATAATTTCATTCCGATATCCATATCCGTATCCATATCCGAAATTGCATATCCATAACATCCCTGACCTACATAATGCCAACGTGGTTTATATTGATGGGACTCTGGAACTGATAACATATAACATTTTTTGTTGAGTCTACGTATTGTTTTGGGTATACAGAGAAATTGCGAATTTCGACAACCTATGCTGACGGTTTATGCTGACATTAAAAAATCGCTCAAGAGTAGGTAATGTAGGCGGGTTATGCTTAGACTAGGAATTCGTGGCCGTGTAATGGAAGGATTAATTTATGTTGAGACGTGTTGTTGGTTTCAAGTTCTTTATTAGACTGCTGTCATTATACTCACTTAATACTATACGTTACATAGCTTATATACTAACTACACACTACACCTTCCCCCTTTGGGAAAAAAAAATAAATGTTTACACATTCTTATTTTTTTTTTTAATATAAAATTCTTAAACTAAGTATATCATATAATATCCATGTATATCAATAACACATAATACTTAAAAAAATACACATTTAACCATTATATCTTGCAAGTATTTTTTTTGTTATAACCACAATATAGATTTTATTCTAAACTTATGTTATACCTACGGAACGCTTGTCATACATTTCACATAGTTTTACAAAGTATTTTTCATTGTATTCTTCATCAATACAATATACTTTAGTACTTCTTTCAGTTTTTATAATATAACTTACTATATCTTTATTATTCTCATCATTTATATTGTCTATAATTTTACTTGACCATTTATCTATACTCTTTAACAATATAACTTTTTCTTATTATTCATCGTCTCAACATTTGTCGACATTTTAATATCATTATTTTTATTTTTCACATCATCATTTCTCGTATATTTACTTGTTACTTCCTTTACTTTCATAATATCTATTAATTCATTATTTATTTTTATTCTTGGATATTCTACATAATATTTTCTTATCACTCTTATAAACTTTTTAATATCTTTTCTATTACTCCTATTCTTATTGATTTTCAATTCCTTAATATTTTTATTTCTACAAAATACTTCTATATCTTTTATTAAATTCTTACCTACCTCTAAATACTTTAAGTCAAAGTACAATTTGTTTTCCAAAGGCGTATAAAAACAAAAACCTTCATTAGATTTAAAAATTCTCCTACTTTTAATTCTATATCCTGTATTATTTCCAAAACTCAAGTCTGCATCTTTAGACCTGTTTAATATCCCCTTTTCTGATTTATCAACATTTTCTGTTCGAGTTTGTTTTAAATTTAAAATATTATTATCCTTACAAATTTCGATTTTTTCTTGAGGCTTAATGAACTCTTTTTTAGGTTCTACTGACTCTATAATTGTAATTATATCGCATTGATTTTCATTACAAACATTTACGTCAGTACAAATATCAACTTGACTATCGTCACATACGGGGCTGGGATCAGATTTCATTACGCTGTTGTTTAAAATATTCAAACTGATGCACTCGGACGAGTCGCAATGCGATGATTGCTGATCTTGCAAAATGCACTCGCTATTGGACACCTTGTTTTGATGTGCTAATATGTTGTGCGAATGATCTATGTTTGATTTATTGTGAGATGTGACTTTATAGAAATTATTATAATTGTGAGACATGGGTTGAAATTTCGAACAATAATTATTATTCTGTCTATAAAGATGGGAAACACTATTATTTTTTAAAATTATGTCCTCGTCTATTGCAGTTTGAATGGCTTGTGCCAACGAACTGAATTTTCTAGATGCTATTATTATACTTATTCGGTAGTTATTTAGACCATTTCTAAAGCAGTCAATTGCTAATTTCTCGTTTATAGGACGAAGTATATTTAATTTCGAATGATCTCCTTCGCATTGTGCGTAAGTTAATTCTGTAAAAAGACCTTCTACTTCGGAGCCAAATACTTTTATGGGTCTATTTCCTTGTCTGCAATTAAGAAGTTGATTTTGTAAAGCAATGAATGATTTCTTTGGCAATAAATTTCTTTTCATATCTTCTAATAATGCTTCTAAATTAGAATAGTTTTGTTTTAAAGAATATTTAGCATGTTCTGTTAATCTAGTTTTTAATACAAAATTATTTAATAATTGTTTTGAACTTTCATTAAGGATGCTACCGTAAAACTCAATATTATCAATTAATTGTCTAGTAATATTCTCATTTCCTGTCATGACTGGTAAAAACTCTATAGCTGTCTCTAAATCAAAGTTTTCTGCCATTGTTACTTAAATCATGAATATTTAAGAACAAACAAAAAAGAATAATTTAAGCTTAGTTATTGAAATAGCAAAAATAAAATATACCTCGTTTACCATGGTCTTTTAAAAATATGCTTTCAAAGTAAATAAATTTTAGAGCCTATTACTAAGTGTAAAAAACGAATTAAATATAAAAATGTAAAAAGGATATAAATTGTATCTTCTTCATGAAGACAGCTCGAAGCTTCGTGGCTCGACGATGCGGCTGGGCTGCTTTCTGGTACTGCGTGCTGGATGGGCCGGGCTATACCCTGGACTCCTTGGGCCGGGATTACCCTGGACACCGCTCGAACATCTTGCATTCTGTTCTACTTAAATATGTACCTGCTACTCATATTTCTTCTTACATGTATTTTTTCTATATGTCTTCCATATTATTTTATCTTCTTAAACTTCTTAAGTATTTACTTTCTTCAATAATTAAAAATAATTTTCTTTCTTCATTTTACTTTCTTCCTATGTATTTTCCTTCTTGAATAGTTTCATATTTCAATCTTTATTTTAATTTATATCTATTTCTTCTTAATTCTTCATTATCTTCTTATTGTTACTTTTTTTTCTATTTTCTATCTTCATTTTAGTTTTTCTTATATGATATTTAAAATATTGTCACTGCACGTCGCGCGCTAGCACGGGGCTGCGCCGACGCGACTGGCAGGGTCGCCATGTAATGGAAGGATTAATTTATGTTGAGACGTGTTGTTGGTTTCAAGTTCTTTATTAGACTGCTGTCATTATACTCACTTAATACTATACGTTACATAGCTTATATACTAACTACACACTACAGCCGCGATACAGAAAAAATATCGTAGGTAGACCTGGCATGCAAAATTTGCATTTCTTTCCAACTGTTTGTACTTTGTATAATACATATATATCGATAAATTATTCGACTCTACCTCGGAAACAACACAAAAAAAAGTTATTAATGGATTCGGGTACATCGTATTACTTGTAATAAATATTTTGGTCTACGTGCTAGTAGATTTTCAATAAATTGACAGAATTCTTATGAAATTCGAAACAAAAACATACTCAATACGATGCATAATTTTGATTAACTGTTACTTATAAATTTTCATGGTTTTTCTAATTGCAAAAATATTTCCGTGTGGGGAAATTAATTTTCATATCCATTTTAAATAAAATTAGAATAATTTCTTCATAAGTCAGTTTCATTTAAGTAGGTAAGTCATTCCGTTGTTCAATTATTAAAGCTAGATCTTGCAGAAGCTTGAATATACGAGTATTTGACACAAATGCTGTAGGTATAATATTATCCCTTAGCGAATTATGACATATCTCAATATTCTAGGAAAAGTTACATGTCATTTTTTATCTGACGTACATTTAATTAAAACTTCCAGACGATTTAATTAACGTTTGTTAATGCAAAATAATTCCATGACGTTAATTGTACAGGCAAATTGTTAGGTCAGAGTAATGAGACCGCGCGCACTCAAAATAGACGGGTTAAAAGTACAGTAAAGGGTTAAAATGTTATGAATGGAACTATTTGAATTTAGAGCAGCATTATTGTGACCGCAGTAGCATTTATATGAGCTAGCGTTTATTGATCAGTTGAATGCAATCAATAAGCATTTAAACTATGATTCATATGATACGGTAGACGTGCGTAAAGTCTCGTAGCGGAGTTTGGTGCGGATCTTGCGATTTAATGCTCATTCGCGTCCATATGTCGCCACCTAGCGTATGACAAGTTACAAGAGAAAGCCACTTAGAAACTGAGTCCTAGTTTGCCTGTCCGCCGAGTTAATGCACTAAGACTAGCGGGGAGTTTTTTTATTTTATGATTGTTATTGTCTTTTTGTTTAATGAATAATTCATTATTTATGCATTATTTTACGTTCGCGCCTTACGGGTCCTTTGAAACGTGGCACTATTGTGCCACAAATAGAATTCAAAAAAGTTTTGTACAGCAATATCTATGGCAATATTAGTGTCGTGGCATAATTAATTTATCACGGTATGTATATTTAAGAGTAGTTAGTAGCTAAGTACTTTATATTTCGCATTTATAAACTCACAAAGCAACTAAACTGTTGTATATTTAACATTTGACGTCCCACATTACCATTTCAATGAAATCTTCACTGTGTCCTTAACATCCATACAAAATTGTTATTACCATGTAAATGCGTGTGTGGTATTTTATCGTGTTGTAATATTCAACATATTGTTAAATTATAATAAAAATCATTGTTTTCGACGTTGTATGATTTAAAATGTAACCGCTCTACTATCTGCATTGAACGCCCCGCGACCGCTTCATGATAGGGTAACAAACAATCAATATCGCTTCACGTGATTTCGATTGTGCAATGAAATGTATTAATCGTGGCTGTGATTTGATAAGTATCTGATGTTTATTGTCCAAGAGATAGGATTTTATAAGTAGCTCATTGACCGCGATTTTTGATGGACAGGTACAAGTATATGCTGTGTTGAATGATGATATACTTAGGTATTATCAGGCCTTTTTTTGTCACTTCTTTTTTGGGGGCACGCTAATTTTCGAATGTTGTAAGTCCATAATTTTTGGTACCCCTCCTTCCTTCCTGCCAGTAGAACACTGTGGGACACTGTGTGCCCCGCGTGCCCCCACAAAAAAAACTGGTATTATTATTCTAGCTCTGTTTCGAATTTAGTCCAGACAAACAAAAACTGAAACACAGACAAAAACATATCCAAGCCTATGTTTAAGTTTTAGTAACATGCGATTAACCATAATGTTAGGAGCTTAGAGTAAACAATTTTTAGATAAAATAGAAACCAATTTAAAAACACACACAAAAAAATCTAAATACCTGTAGGGTTATCCGATTATGGTGGAAGTAAAATGTTTTATTCATAACTACTATTAGCAATAACAGTGCATCAGTAACTCGACGATGACGAGCAGAAAACGTTCAACTTGAAGCGTAACCCGAACGGTGAAAGATTC
The DNA here is from genome assembly GCF_014839805.1 of Manduca sexta. NCBI lineage: Eukaryota > Metazoa > Arthropoda > Insecta > Lepidoptera > Sphingidae > Manduca > Manduca sexta. The sequence goes on from NC_051136.1 coordinate 5,663,420, forward strand.
GGCGATAGCGCAAGCGCAGACAGATGTGTTACCAAATATGAAAGCCGACGTAGCGTTAGAAATGTTCTTTACACATGTGCTTAAGAAAGTATTACAAGTGGCTGCGTGCCGCCAAATTTTGTTCCATTTTATTTAAAACTAGATCCCCAATTACAATTATTTTATAAATAGTTTTATAGCGCAGACCGGCAATATAAAAGGTTACGTGATGTTAAGTGTTCTTCATTATACGTAACACTTCCAATTCCAAAATAATTATATACATTATACATATGTGCTGTGTGCTATAAAAGAAAGCAATAGGAAAATTAAGGCAGTTATTAATTTGGAAATCTAGGAAGATCCAGGTGAGGAATCATACGATCTCCAGAAGCAAGCTGTCACGTTGTTTTCTGTGAAACACTTATGCTGACCCGGAGAATCTGACCTTACTGTATTGTAGACAATTATTCCTACAGCGTAACTACAACTTCAAAGACTATGAGTCTTCGGGAAATACCTTATGAAATATTTATATCATAGATTAATTGAATTCTGTAAGCAAGAACGACAGCCGCGGTGCGTATTTTTTGTTGTTCTGACATCATTGTAGGTTATCGTCCTGCTATTCTGGTAGTCACGTTATTTCTCAGTACAATCTGTATACGCACACATACGACTCATTTAAAATATCGTGTTTTGAATTGCCTTGTTACATAAGAGTTAAGACTAAGCGTATGTGTTCGTTATGTGTGAGATCGGAATTTTTTATAGCTCATTTCTTCACGTTATTTGATTCGTTCTGTCTTTTAGCAAAAAGGGTTATGATAAATGGCATTTTCTATCGTCAGTGCTTTATTGAATATGAATTGTATTGTGTTTGGTATTGTCATAGCGTACCTACTTAGTTGACCCCGATGTGCAATCAGTGTGACGTGAGATTTTTGGATTAAAAAATACATCTTAGTTACTTACTGTCTTTTTATCGCTTTCATATTTTTTTATCGACGGTGTCAAAGTAGCCTTACTGACGTAAGTTAAGTCCAAAAACATGTCGACCGGCAAGAGATAAACTCCCCTGACGGCTTGCTTAAACGCTTCTTCACGGTCTGCTTGAAGGCCCCTAAGTTGTAGAAAGGAGGGAAAGTATAGTGGCAAACCGTTTCACAGATTGTTGCGTGGTGGTGATAATAAGTTCAGGGAGCTATTGGAGTTCCAATTGCACTTTCGTCTACTCGTTTGGACATCATGTTATGTTCTATCTATCTATCATTGGGAAGATTGTCGTACAAAAATTTTGCACTCTGCGTTACTCAATCTACCGTGAAATAGCAAAACACCAATATAAAATATTTCATTTTTTTTTCATATCGTAATTTGCACGTTTTTAATATAGGCATATTTTCTGTAAATACATTATTTTTTATTAATATCAAAGAACGCTAAGATATCTTGACACACGGACATTTCAAATAAAACAACGACTTATTACCGAATTGGTAATAACTTGTGATGTGGTCCTGTTGTCCGGTCTATAACTAACTAAATTGTTTAATGTCTGATTCTATAAATAGGTATTTAGACATCACGAGGAAAGTAATTAGTTGCTAGTCAATAAAATATAATTACTTCTTATTTATCTGTTTTTCGATCGTCTAATCAGTAATGAATATTGGGAACTCATTAAGCAATAGGCAGTGTTATTGTTTTTACACAATGTATTGCTTTTCACCCGATAAGTAATCGGTTTATCATCGACTCAGACAATAGCGATTTAATATTCACACGCCGAAGTCCTCGGGGACACCGAATGCCGAGGTCAACGAGATTGTAAGCTTCTATTTTAGTTTAGAGTAGTCGAGTGTAGGAAAATGTGCGTACAAAACTATTTTTATTGTGACTTTTACATTCAGAAATCAAGGTTTTGATCGTGTACCGCGTTGATAAGAAATTAACGTGAATTGTTTCGATGTGTTTTGGTTTTATGGTTTTTTATGTTTAATGATAACTTAATTTCTATACCAATACTTTATTTATCAAGTGCATTAGTTTGGACGCTTAAATATTAAGGTTTCAAATCTTCTAAAGTATTTAAATAGATGTGAATAGTCGAATTGACGTTGTTTATTAAGTTTTTGCTTAGTTTTTATAACACGTATTATTATCTACTTATTAGAATTTCACGTAAATAATAAATATTATTTTGGGTGAAGCCAGGTCCAAGCTGAAAATAAAAAGTATTCGATTTCATTACTTAAACTGAATCAATTCAAACAAAGAAAACAATGTACAAATTTACTGCAAAGTAAATTAAGTTTATCTGGTTTCAATAACGGTATTTTTCATGAACAGTTGTTAGTAGGTTGTAAGGAATGGGTATCTAATTACGGTTCGAGTTTTTTTCTAAGTATATAGGTATAAATAGCTGGAGTTTATTGAAATAAAACCTTTCTTTATTGAAATATAATTATCGAGTCGGGGTTTTTACTTAGTGAATAAACTCTCTGAATAAACTTGGGTATCGCTGTGAAACTTGAAAAAGATTGGAAAGGATCTTAGATACAAAGTAGAAAAATATATATAAAAACAACTCTACAGCTTATTTAGTTATTTAATTCAAATGAATTTCTCATCAAAATTTCGATGCGATCAACACAATGATTAAAGTAGGTACTCAAAAGCAGCGGCTGCCTAACCTTACAAACATCAGTGCTTTGTATTGAAATGATAGGTACAAGTTGCAAGGAACCGGCATTAAAGGCACGTGGTGTCTGCATGGACAGCTCAGCACGTGCTACTCACATGATCTGGCGTCCCTCTTGCACTTCGGTACAGTCAGAGCCTGCTTTGTTGTCAAGGCGTAACCGCGCGACCGGCTTGGCGTCTTTCAAATCATAACACATGCTATCGCGGCCGGCTGATGACTCGCGGCGCGTGGCAATGGTTGTTTAAATCCATGAATTATAACTATATTTATTATGTGATTATCTATCGATTGTAGGATGTGGCTTTGAGTTATAGTCGGATGTTGCAATACACGATAAGTTTGACCTCGTAGCGTGTACCCAGTAGGAGTGCCCCTTTGTACTTTAAGATGGTTTTGGACCTCATTTTTTTATCAATGCATTTTATGTATTGCATTTTAACGTTCTGCACGTACGAAAAACTTTGTCGTGGACTGCCAGCTCGCCTAGCCGAAGCTGCTCATAATGCACCATCATGAATTATGGAATCAAAAATATTAATCCAGAGTATAGTAGGCACTTGACCCGATAGCTCAAGATCACTACATTAACATGCAAATAGAATACAGGAAGTATGCAAATATTACATGAATATTAATTACTTATATCTTTTTGTTGTAGGAAAGAAGGTGACAAAGGCTGAAAATGACGGTGGAGAAGAGTAAAGGAACGGACCAAAAGGTACCACCGGCGACGAGGAAGGTCGCGCCCGATGGCGGGTGGGCGTGGATGGTGTGTCTCGGAGTCAGTTTAGTTAATGTAAGTATACTTTAATATGTACTACTTATATATGTTAGGTACTTATTATATTAACTGGACATCTATGGGAAAACTTGTGCCGTATTTATTTTGTTTTTTGAATGTATTTGATCAATGGGTTAATGTATTACATTTTTATGCATCATTTTCGCAATAATGATATAGATTTCTTGGCTATCTAATACTAGTGTTTAAGGTTTATGCAGATGCATAAATGTTATTGCTTAACAACAACTAAGAAGAAATAGTTTTAAATAGGAAGATTAAAAATAATATCCGCGTCTCGGTTGCAACTGTTTCCTTCGTGCGGCACGCAATTGACAACATTTCAAAATGTAAACATGGCTAAAACAAAAATACCGTTTCTTAATTTTTCTACTCTGAGTTCGATTATGAATTTTTAATATTTTTTTAATACTTAATTTCGAAGAAAAAAATTAAAAACTGAAAAATGCTTGATGACGTCACATATACGGTTGAATGAAATAGTTCCTCGGTCCACCTTACTATTTATTTTAAAAAACTAAGACACCGTCGTTTGTCAACGTCAAATGTCAATATTACAATAGATACGTCACAACTGTTACTTTCAAAGAGAGAGAGAGAAACAAAAAATCTGTCACTTCACTTCTTTTTTACTGCAAAGCAAAGGCGTTTTGAGCCGTATATTTGACGTCATTTGGTGCTTACGTCGTTTTAGAATAAAACAAAATTCAAAGTGAAAATCATGAATGAAAATATCTGAATTTCGAAAAAAGAAAAAATATGGGTCTCATAATTTTAGATCTAGTTTCATAAAATATAAACATTTGGGTATGTTGAAAAAATGAAATGTTGTCAATTATTAAGGATCGCATGTCGTTTATAGTTATGTTACGCAATATCTGTATCATCACACGGTATTCATATGACATTGGATGGTATTTTGTTACTAATTTTATTTATATTTTGCTACTACAACTTGTGTGGTCGAGTAAATTACTGGCATATATTCGTTTGTGTCCGACTCAATAGAGATAAATAATTTTATATCAAGGTCCAGGATTTTATAAGAGTCTATCTATTATTACGTAATCATAATTGCATTTTAGGTACTTTATTAAAAAAAAAAAAAAAAAAAATAATCCATGTGACGCTTTAGCTTGTTTATACAAAAAATATATTATGTTGGATGAAAATTTCGAGAACAATGAACAGTTAAATGCGAAGATTTCCAAACCACTTTAGATTATTTACATTTGATATGCTGTATCAAAACGATTTTAATCGTACAATGAAAATGGTAACTCAAATAAATACATTTTTATCGATACTTAGTAACTAAGTACAAATCCATTTTATTTTTGCCAAAAACTAATAACTTAATAAGAATCGTTTGTTTTGTCTACAATATTTCATATGTCTGTTTATATTAATTATTAGAAACACGGGGGAATTCCACGATCGAATTGATTTCTAGCCATTAATATGTTTTATGGTGTGCGTGACTTGTAATACTATGTGAATTTCTAAGAAGAGTTGACGTCAAGACGTATTTGGACGTAGGAGCATTGAGGCGGAATATTATTATAGCAGTTCGTCTTGTTTAAATAGTCGAAAATGAAGCCTTAGTGCCTCTTGTAGTTGTATTGTTTATTTAACGATGGCTGTTCATCAATTTATAAACGTAAAAAAAGTTACCTCATAATGTAGAAGGTCGCTGGATGCGGGCCACTTACAATAGGTCGATCTGGAAATCTTTGGGGGAGGCCTATGTTCAGCAGTGGACATCCTGCTGCTGATGATGATGATGATCCATAAATTGAAAACTAATGAATATCAAATAATCGTTAAATGTTTTAAGATCAATTGTCAGATAGGAGACTTGAAAGACATCGCAACTTTCGCGTAACAATACGATTATTTAACAAACTGCACTCGAATAATGTACTTTCAATTATTTTTAACGATTGTGCAGTCTTTTAAATTAACGCATTTTAAATATTTTGTTTTAAGTTAATATATTATAATTAATAACAAAGCTTTGTGATAATTTAGAACTTCTTAAAAGGCTTTACAGTACAAAAGTATATATGAAACTGTGTCATTCTATGGCCTAATTTTTTGTTTGGGTATATCTTCTCTAGAATTAGACATAACTTCAATATCCTTATTAGCATATTGTTGTTATGAGGGACCATATTGAGCGCGATGTTTACGACCAGCGTAGTTTACTCAATCACACATCAGCGATGGAAACTGAACTTTGCACTTTACCACGCTCCGGCAAGTGATTATATAGAAACTTGCAAAACGTCACGTGGGATTTGTGCACTATCGGCTAAAATAGATATAATGGGCGGTATCTTTACATGTCAATTCAGTTATAACAAAATTTTATAAATAAACTAAAACTGAATGTAATAATTTTGTTTTTGATTGAAAAATTAAATGACAAAATAGGAATGCATTAAGATTTTAATTCAGTGAAAATTTATCTAAATGATCACCAGCGTCAATGTGGGAATTATGTAAAACATATTTTAAACTGCTCTTACAAATCTGGTAAATATATTCGACATATTACATTATTATATTATAATTTTTATAATATTTTTATTTAATTATTTTAAAACAACCGACTCAATATTTTCATTTGTACGCGTTGTGACATTTCGAATAATAATAAATATACTTTTGATCGACTACTAATAAGGAAATGAAGTATAATCCGTTTTTTGCTAATAGGTCTTGTTTCGCCGGTATTGGCGGATTCGAGTTACTGTCGGCCTCATAGCACGTAGAATTGATAATATGAATGACGAATCAATCAAACGTTTATTTTGTGTTGGAAATTGAACTTGTTACCTCTAGTTTTAGATCTTTGCCCCTACCGCCACGGATGTTAGACAGGCAGTTTGTGAAAACCCAGCCAAATCTTTCTGTAGTCATGTTTGATAAAGTTTGTTCTCACCCTAGATTTGGGTAATAAGGGCATGTAGGACAGTATTAGCTTTTCACAGTTAACCGGGTTTTTTAATTTACTATTAACCTATTTAACTTGCCTTATCAACCAATTATCTATAGTGAACAGGATAAATTTGCGTTATATTACAAGTACACTCAAGAATGACATAAAAACTTCTCAATGTCAAGCGCTTCGTTTACTTCACCGTACAGCTTATCGGCTTGACCTTCGATTAAGTTGACGTTCAATAATAAATCTATGGCACTAACAACTTTTCTTCTTAATGAAATAATCTTGCAATCTCCTTCTGTCTCTGTCTCTTTTTACATTACTTTGTATTTTAGCTTTTTCAACCACGTTGCAAAAATGAATTATTAGTTGAATTTTTTGGTTTCTCAAGTTAGGCCACTATCTATCGGATAAAATAGACACGAGTCAGTCTAGAAATTTTGAAAATAGGATACGATATGGCGTGTAAAATCTTGAGGTGTCTACGACTGCATACAAAGGTTGATATGATAGGACAATCATTAATAATGCAGTGTCCAAATAATCAGACATAAATCAGTATCTATGTGCAATTGCTTTAACATGTTAATGCTCGTCGAAAGATAGGAATGTTTGTATTCGCTTAGTTATCATTTCCAATTATAAGAGAAACGATTAGCACAGTGTAGATATCGATTTCTAAAGAATATACATATATATATAAAATGTTCATAAAAATTATTCGCATTTTTTGCCGAAATCAGGCTTTAAAATATAACTAAAAATAATTATCGAATCAAGCATCTTAACTGACCCAGATTTGATGTAAAATTTTATAAAGTATAGAGAAAAAGTTGAATAAAAGTTGGAATATACATTTACTTATCGTTAAGCAACGGGAAAGTCTATCTTTAAATGTTATTCAGTAAAAGAAAACCCGGCTTGCTATCATACTTTTTTCCGTTTGTAGTTTTTCTTTTTACCTATTTAAGTCTTCCTGCATTCATAAACCTTGTGTCTTTCACGTTGTTATTTATCAAGAACGATTGAAGTTAATCTTAGTTATACCTTTGAAAAAGGAAAATTACGCAAAAATATACCTTATATTACTCACAGACCGCAGACCTTGACAACGGTTAGCATAAGGTCAGTATTGACCTCTATTTTTGTTCTACTGATAGGGATTATGTAATGCAACCATAAAAGTGTAGACGTAATATACCGGATCTGTGTCGAACGAGTTCGCAATTCTGCCGGCTTCAATACCAGCATAGACTTTTATTATTCGCTTGATTTTTGTTTTCTACAGTAAGTAGTAGAGTCCAAAGTCCACCTAGTAGAAACAAGCACCACAAGAATAGAATCACGTTTTTTTAAATATGTCTAGTAGAACATGAACTAAAAAAATTATTACATAGTACATTTTTGGCGTTTAGAAATTATATCATTGATATGAATCTTGAAATGTTAAGGGGGAGGGGGTGTGCATGAAAACTGCAAAGTTTTCGAAACTTCGAGACATAAATATAATATAAAAAACCGCGATAAAACACATAAAATAGTTTTATTTGAATGTCTAAACTCGCATAAACATAAGAAATTATTATGAAATTATACCATTTTTAAAGTGACATCATATTTATATTGATTATTTTTGCGGTCGTTTTAATAATTCTTACTGATTAAATGCATTACACTTTTGTATGTATACACATACACAAGTGTAATACTCCTTACCTGTTGAAAGTAAGAATATAGTTTTTAAGCTACCTAAGCACCCAATACTTATCGTAAGTTTTAAATTTAAGGTACTTTACAGGTTGAAGTTATTTGACTGATTTAAAAGAATTGTCAAAATTTTCTTTACCCGGGAATTCCCCGCAAATACGTTTCCACGAATCCCGGACAAAAAAAGCCAGGATAATGATCGCCGTCACTATAATAGTACCTTTTGTTATTGATCTTTTATTGTGCCGGTTAAGGACAGCTGAACCTTCTAGATGTCGAAGTAATTTGCAACAGAATTTCAATTTGCTCGAAGTAATTGCTCTTAAAGTAGCGACATAGTTACGATTGCTCAACAACTCGCAGTTACTTGCTCTCGTACTACTGACACAATTAATTTGTGTTCACGTCTTAGCTTACGTGAATCAGCTGTTCGCACGATTTTATTGTACCACATTTGTAGAGGTCTCATTCTTACAAACAAGTTTTTGTTTAATGGAATGGCCAGATGAAGATAGCAAAATTAAGAATTATATCATAATTATTTATCACAAAACAATGTATGATTGCAGCAGGTGCATCACCTTGAAACATTACATGCAGTCTCGTAAAACTTAAGTTTAGTCGTTTTTTCCCCACGTTATTTCACCTAGATGTTAAAATGTGTTTTGACTGTGACGTAATCTAGTTTTGTGAACTTCTTGTTGCCGTCTATTTCCATTTTCTATTAAACACTTGATGGATTTACAGTCAGTTTAAAAATTTTACGAGGTTTGCTTGTCCAGTTGGTTCTTGAGCACCAATTCCGTGATGGTCTTCTAAAACATGATATCTTATATTTTTACGTATCGCAATATCACTTGATAATTAATAGCTTCGATTAAAAATTGCAGTGTTTTAAACAGATTATCGGCTGTAATAAGTGTCTGGTACAATTTACTTATATATCTATAAACGACGAACGTATTATAATATTACTTGTGGATACTTTGAAGTATAAATTAGTAGTTTACTATAAAGTTCAATCCGTGTAGATCTACATCTCTTTCATTTTATGTAACTCACTCTTGTCCAGTGTACAGAAACAGAAAAAACACAGAGTTCCTGATCTTGGCGATATTCTCTACTCTGTTGTATTAATTTTCATAATTTATATAGTACGTTTATAAAAAAGGAAGTTCAGAATTCTCTATTCATAGATGTCTTGTAATCAAACAATGCAAAGGAAACTAGAAATACTTTCTTGCACTGGATTCCTAAGTGTTTCTAATTTTCTTCAAGGATTTGTTATCTTGTGGCAAATGAAAAAGTCAAAAGTCCTTTTTATTTGTGGTTCTAAAAATCAAACGTATTTACTTTAACATTTACGGGTATTTTAATGTGAATATATTATCGATGTGCTAATATAAATTTGGTCTAGTTTATAATGAAAAAATATTATACCTTTCAATCTTTTAGTTAAGGCAGCCGATGAATGTTATTGTTTATTATCTGTCAGGTAACAGAAGATTTACATCTACCTTGAACTTCAACAAATAGTTCGTTCTAGTTTATTACTAGATTATAATTAGTCTGTTTGCTTGTCCAAGGCCTATGATACTAAAGTTTTTACTAACTGAGTTAAGGGTCTTTTAACATCCAGTAATATAATTTGACGTCTAAAATAGTCGCGCATTACGTTACTTAAAGCCTCATTACGTTATTTTAATAAACTGTACATGAATAGCAATATTTATTCCAATGTAAACAATATTATGTCTTCAAAAAGGCTTTGTACTTAGTCCTTTTTATTTGTGGTTCTAAAAATCAAACGTATTTACTTTAACATTTACGGGTATTTTAATGTGAATATATTATCGATAAGCTAATATAAATTTGGTCTAGTTCTTTTATAGCACAACGGTATTGAAAATTAATCGGCCACACACACGCTAAGTCTAATTAGGGTACTTTTAGTAGTACATAGATAACGCAATTGAATTAAATTATCTGTTGAAGTACACCTTTGCTAAAATTCATAGTAAAGTTTGTTTTAAAATAGTTATTTGTATTAATGTTTAATTTTGTATTCGTATTTCGTGTGTAAAAATGTGGTTGCTTGCCGCGTTTTATGTTTGCTAATGACGCGGCGCTTCGTCTTTTATTTGTGATTAACATGCATACATATTTACATAAAACTCGAGTGTATAGCTGTGTAATATATTTGGAGATGTCTCATATATGCCCTTTTATGATATTGATCGGTTGAGGAGTCTCGTAAGGTACTGATAATAAACGCTAAGGTCGGCTTGAAACAAGTTTAGGTAAGAGCATATGAATATTATGCTTTCGAATATTCCTGTGAGTTCTATATCAAATGAAAATGATTAATAATACTATTTCTATATGAAGGTATCCTAAATATCTTAATTTGAATAAAATGTATGCATACTAGTTTTTCAATAGCGTTCATTCATGCATGGAATTTTGGAAGTTAATAGCTATTTAAGAGATTAGCTTATTTAATTGTAGATTCAGCAGAACAAACCTTGGTAGCCAGTCGCCTGTCCCTTGCTTATCCAGATTATATAACCGAATTGTAGAAAATTCTGATTGTATTGACATAAATTTAATGACTCGCTTCCTATCTTCAAAAAGAAAATATTGAACTCGTCTGTTGAAACCTAAATTTAGTTTTATATTCAGTCTTATATTTAGAATATACTGCACTTATGGTGCAGTCAATTGGTTATTGTTATGTATTAATATGTTCATGCTTTGACAGCCTGTAATTAAAACAGCACTACAGCGATTACTTACTGAATTGTTAAAAAAACTATGTAAGGAGTATGTTTTGTTGGCTGTTTAAATAAATAAATAAATAAATCATTGCTCTGGCTACGACTTGCAATGACGGTTATAAATTAATCTTTGTGAAATACATTTTCCGGTCCCTCACGTTCTAAATATAATCTTCAATTCGATAGTTTATTGAATGTACGAATCGTGGAAGCCGTAACAAACTAAAATTGACTGCCACGTCCAAATATAATATTATACATGAATGGAAGTTTTCACGTTCAATATTACGAACGACTACAGAGTCTTATCATTACCGAGTATGCTATATTCGTCATTCAATTCCGGTTAAAAGATAGGGATTATTGTACTATGGAGTGTGGACCATTGAAATTTTCTGCGTCATCTGTAGGGTTACATTACTTGGGTTTCGTCCCTTATAATATTGACACGTATACCTTGATATATAAATACTTTATATATCACAATTCCATTTAATGCTTATTTATCCCGAGTTTCCCTAGCGGTTTATTGGAAATTTTGTGTTTATTTGTATTCGCTGGCTGGAAGTAATCGGCTTTATGCTCTTTCCGTCCGCCCACTCGTCTGTTTCATGCCATCTGCAAATTTGCATCCAGTACATTACCTCGATCGATGAGAAGCCGTCTTACGTATGGACTTGCAGAATGATCGATATACGTTCTATATTTTATAGGAATAGAACCAAGTTGTAACAGCTTTGCTGTTTCGTTTAGTCAATGAAATCGCTAGAGGTCTGATAAATCTATCCAAATGGAAAGATTTAGAATAAACATAAGTGCTGAAACTCTTATACTAAAACGAAATTAATTTTATTAATTATAGCATAAATAAGAAACAAAGCGTCGGAGAAGTTTCATGCATTTAGGAAGTCTTAGTGATGCCTTTAAAAACATTGTAATCAAAATAATAATATCAAATAATCTAATATGTAATCTTTGTTTACAGTTTTCAACGCGATCTCTAGAGCCGTCTTTCGGCTTGCTCTTCAAAGACTTACTCGATGATCTTGGAGTGCACACTACCGGAGCGTCCGTCATCGCCAGTACCTTGGACTCTGTGGTCAATTTCTCCGGATTCTTCGTAGGGCCCGTGATAAAAACTTTCTCGTATAGAAAAGTATGCTTTGTTGGTTCGACAATATGCGCGCTGGGATTGCTCTTTACCGCTCCGGCGAACAGCATGGGTCATATACTTGCCACTTACAGTATTCTGGGAGGTGAGTTCTTAATGTTTTGTTTTAACATTTTATGCCTTAAGTCAGTCTGCCTAAGATTTAAAATCAACATTTAATATTTTATGGTGACCTATTAAGAATATAAAATGGTGCTATTATTTGTTTACATAATATTTATTGTTTATGGCAACATTGTATTTTTAGTATGTCACGGATGACACAGGTAGTGTTAATGACTGCATTGTATGGTATGTTTACTGTTGTGGTTTAAAATTATAATGGATAAGGTAGGGGTATTCATTTAGGATTCCTTCGTTGTCATAGATCTACATAAGTCCGATATTTCTAGATAGAATTTGAATGACAATAAAGACACCAGTTGTTATTTGTTCACCACACTCCTATAATCAGGTATCGGTCGTCTTTTGTAGACACGTTTAATATTATCAATGGTCGAATGAATTTAAAAACTGAAACAAACTGAAATTAACGAGTTGGTGCGTCCAATTAAATTTGATAAACGTATTATATAATATGAATATTTTAGTTATTATTGCTAACAGCCGAATAATATTAAGTCTACTTCATTATTCATATAGTTAAGGTTTTTTAATATCATAGAATGGAGTTTTATGCCAGGTCGATGCCGGTTCAGAATGTGCAGGCAACCTATAAGGTTTCTGCCTAGGTTTAACGACCGCTAGCATGCATTACTGTTAAGACGACTAAACAGATTATCAGGTTCTCAGAACTGCGATAGCTAGATATTATCATTATTATAATTCCATTTCTCTGTTTATTGCAATATCTCTGGTTTGTTAATGATTTATACAAAGTAAAGCTCTGTCAAATCCTTATTAAATCAAGTTATTTGTGAGCATTTTTCCTGTCAAATTATCATTTTGTACCAGGCGCATATAAACTCTAGTATCCTATTTTAAACATGTATAGATTGAGTCTGATATGCAAGTCGGTGAGTAATTTAACCTTTCGCGGCGCACATATGATAAGATTTTTATAAACAATTGCTTTAGGTAAATAGTTATTATTTTATAAGATACTTTTCATGTGAATGTAACCATTAGGAGTTATTTAAATAAATCTAATAATTAATGCTAATTTGAGTTAGAAAGACTATTGTCATTATTCGACTTGGATGAATTAAATATTGTGTGTTAGTATTTATATGTTTGTAACTCATTACATATAATAATAAGTGATTCAATAACTAACGAAAATTAATAAATTATAATTTTATAATTGCTTTTTCCTTGTCTGTATTTTGTTCTCTAGCGATTTTGCACTTCTTCGAAATCTTTGGCTCTGTTTGTGTAACCACGTTTGTCAGAACTATATTATGTGTATAGCGTACCATTTTGTAAGATTTCACAATGCGATTTTTGTGTAAATATCCTTAAGGTAGCGAGGACGCGATATAAGCTAATACTCTGAAGTCAAGTCAAACTTGTTTGAAATTGAAATAAGTAGGGTGATTTGCGTATATAAAATTATGATAAAATATGTGCCACGGCGAGGCAGGTCTTTGACGTGTAGATACTAAAGATGGGGTTTCTGAGCCCTGCTCGTAATGCATAAGTAGTTGTTGGAAAATCATTCAATTTAATAATCTAATTTGGTATTTTTATTTATAATTGGAAGCGACCCGCATCCAGCGAACTCCTACGACATTTATTAGGTCATCTTTGGAGTAGGCCTATGTTCAGCAGTGGACATCCTACGGTTGATGATGATTTATAATTGAAACATGGACGTTTTGAGAATAAATGCATATTATTTTATTTTGAAGTATCAACAATAGGAAATTTTGAATTTTCCCAAATCAAAATGCGTATATCGTATAAATATCTACGCAAAACAAACTAATAAACATTTAGTACCAGAATTGGGTCTATAAAATAGGATAGTCGGGCTATTAATGAATTAACGATAGACATTTCGGTCAGACGTTAGTCAGAAGCAGTAAATATCACTCTCTACCCTACTTACCATTGTTTTGAAGCTAAACGAGATGTTTTATTGGAACACGGCAGTCGTTTTATTTATGGCCCGTAACTTAATGGACCGTAAACGCCATTCATTACGTCGCTTGCGTCACTTGTGCACTGTAATTCATTATATGTCCAAACAACATCCTAATTTTGAGAATTGGAATTTCCTCAATATTGATATTTTTCAGAAAACTGATGTTTCATGTGATATACGGTCCAAGTCACGTATGCGGTGTGCTAGCCTTAAGTAGATGACGTCAGTGTATTTTTGGTTTAATTTTTTATGATATGTTAAGGATGGGGTCGAAGAATATATTGTATTGTATTTGTGGCTATTTTGTTACGCAATTAAATAATAATAAAATTATTTTTAGGAAAAAAATATAATTTGTACTTGTTTTCTGCACAATACAAGTCGGTATTTATGTTATTTAAGTATTGTTATAAAAATATTGTTTAATAAAAACTAAATTCAATTAAAAGTTTTGAGGATAACAAAGTGAAATATGTGCGTATTTACGTGAATGAAAAAAACAATGTTTTTATTTTAAAACTTTGCGTGCGGCCTGCGAACATTTTTAAATTGGACTCGTAATAAAAATGTTTACCAATTGTATGAGCGGGCAAATTAAAATGCTCATAATTATACGCTTTCGTAAATAAGTAAATGAAACTCAGTTTTTATGAATGAGATCATTTAAATAAGTACACGAGCTCCTCGTAGGATTAATGTTGTAAACACACCGGTATATTTATGAAATTATACCCGCGTATATTTTATGGAAGAAATAGTTTATTATGTTCATAGAATAAAATGGCTATAAGCCAATCGCATATCGTATTACTCCATGTAGAAGAATTTTATTTAATAAATTGCCTTTATAGGTTTGCAGTCCCTACAAGTACATACAGTTAAATCGGATTCCTTTTAAGGACAGAAGTAGACGTAATTGGGTGGAAATGACGTTACTTTTTTTTATACGGAATGACACAAACTGTGCTTAAAATAGGTATTTAATAACTTAAAGTCACATATAAAGAAGGAAATGCTAAATTTAAATAAATATTTGCCTACATAATTTTATTATAGTTACAAAAGCATTCATGGAAAGTGGGCACTTATTACAAATTATTGTATAATATGGTATTTATTTAAAGAAAATTATTTTATTTATGGTATAGGTTACTACCTTAAATGTACTGTTTTTATTGACGTGCAACTACTATGTTTTTACCTTCCACCTCTGAGATTGCCTCTGGCATTAAGTCTACCTTCACACGATATGTATGAAGTGAAATAAATAAAGATAATATAAAACACAAATCCTTTGCATTCCAGGTTTCGGTGTAGGTCTAGCGTCGTCATCATCTTTTGTGTCGCTGAACCACTATTTCTCCAAGAAGCGCGGGCAAGCCGTCGGACTGTCGATGGCTGGCACCGGCTTCGGGCTCATGGTCATGCCTCAACTAGTCAAGTTACTATTAGGAGAGTTCGGGTTCCGTTGGACAGTGGTGATACTGGGCGCACTGGCTTTCCACGCAGTGTTGGGGTCGTGTCTCCTGCAACCAGTGAAGAGACATCTTATCGACGAGCCAGTTGATTGTGAATTGCAACCGGTGAAGGTAACTTTATTTATTTTTTTTTCTAATGTAGTTCTGTGTTGTGAATAGTGTAATCGATAATACGGCTTAACGGATTGGAGCGAACAAAACTGCGAAACCTAAAAGTTACTGTTTATTTTTATTTCCCGATGTGTTAATATTTAAAAAACGACCATAGCAACTAGAGTTTTGATATAGATTCAATCAACGAGTATACTCAACTTAAAATTTTCTTTATTCAATCTTTTACAAGCCCCTTTGAATCGTCATTAATCTACCACCGCTTCGGACTGTTATCGCTGTGAAGGAGCGGCCCAAGAATTTCCCTTAGCTATAAATTCGTTTGGCTTAAGTAGTTTTAATCATAGAAGTTAATTTTCGCTCCTATGTATTAATGGAATATTTTTTATATTTAAAAGAAACTTGCTTAAAAGGTTATGCGCGATCTGTTTATCGAATCAATTCAACTCACCAAATGCCCTTGTTGGTCTCATTTGTTGACAAATAAAAGCAATGTTACACTCGTTTGTTCACACGAATTGAGTGTGAATACTTTTTAATAGTTTTTATTTGTAAATATTGTTATCAGCGAGCACGGTACGAGTGTATACAATAGTGTAACAATACAAAGGTGGTTTTTGTTTGGTCATATGCGATTTGATGAAGGGTACTTACTACTAAGGCTTTTTTTAGTAGATACCCATTTGCCATTGGACCTTATTATTTATTACATAATAAGGCGTAATGTCATGTAGCTGTCATGTTAGCCGGCTAACATGTCAAGCATTAAGTAGTGTATAACCATTTATTGTCAGTATTTTGTTAAATAGCAGTTTTCGTGTTAAAAATATTTTTACGGGACATTATTCGAATAATTATGATGACTTTTGTTGCCTAAATCAGTATTACAAGTGCAGTGTATTCATGTAGAGCTTTGAGTTTCATATTTTCGCCAAGGTTTGCCCCGTCGCGTCTTGTCATTTATTACTAAAAGAAATAAATAGTATTCGTTCCGGGAAAGGCATGACCAAACATATTCGCCGAAAATTGAATTTAAATAAAAAAAAAATCGCGGGTAATAATATAAAGGTTATGTTTCGTGTGTCAAATCACGAGAGTAACAAAACAAAAGAGATGTGCCCGTAAACACTGACACATTGATATCACGATAAACAACAATGATTGATGACGCATTCGTAATCTAATGTCCGCAGTCAATGACCCCAATGAACCATCGCACATTTAGCAAATGACTTTTAATTAGATTGTCTAGTAACAGTTCGATATTCGTTTGATAAATCTAATTAACTGCTTAATCAATTTAAAAATATTACGTGCGATTTGCAATATAATTGCTAATAGCATTAAGTTGAATTTTGTTTATCAATTTTCAGGAAATGGAGTGTATACTAGAAAGCGACGAAGAAAACGAAGACAAATTCGAGATTAACCCTCTCGTGACACACCCAATGCCAAAGTTGACACCACAGAGATCCCATACAAACATGAACCATCCTTCCGTTAGGACGATAGGGTTGCCACGCGCGAAGACTTGTGACAAGCCGTTGCCAGAGTTTGAGAAGAATTGTAAAGTGTACCCAGGGCTGACCACGGCGGCTTCGGTCGCGGTGATGCCGAGGGTCACCTCCAGCGGCAGCATGAGCGAGGCGGCGCGGAGAAGGAAGGTGTCTGTGATATCCAATATATCGAACATGGACTTCACTGGAAGCTATTTGCAGCTGTATCTTGATGTAGGTGATGATTTTTTATAATTTACAAGCTTGTTTATGGTTTTGTAAGGAGCTAGGAGTTGTTCGCGACTTCGCCTGCGTGAAGTGTTTCCCGCTTCGAAAATCTTGAAATCGCTGTAGGTCCACAGCGACATCTGTAGAATGTCAGCGCCATATGATTGAAAGTTGGATTATAAAGTTTTAATATTTAACAGTAAATTAACGGTATTAAAAGTAGTCTACATGTTGATCCAGAAGTCGAATTAACTGCGTGCCAAATTTCATCCAAATCAGTTCAGCGATTTTTGCGTTTTCCCCTAACAAACATAGAAACATATACACAAATATTGGTATTTATACTAATAGTACAACTATAATATTAGGTAAGATAAGTTTTCAACATCCTCGAAGATAACTTCACAGAAAGACATATCGACATAATAATATCGACTAGCGAAGAACAATATTTTTCGTCAATCGATCCTTTATCTGGACGGCACTAATTATGTTTAAGTTCAATGAAGTTACTTTTCTTTCCAATTATAAAATAGTTCTTTGTTAAAGTTTGTCTAAGTAGGTTAGTGAGAATTAAAATATCTTCACTCAGCCTTAAATGATGGCGGAACAGTAGCTTTCGATTATCATAAATTGTTAATATTCCTTTGGTGTTATCATATGTAATAGTCGTATTGCAGATACAGACATTTATTTTGATTTGTGGTTTGCGTGTGTATTGTATTTTAACACATAAATCATGAAAGTGATTAGAATTGTCCGATTGAATTACGAAGTGGTTTGAATTGAAGTCAAATATGATGGAGTGTTCTAGAAGAATTATTGCTGCTAAATCATTATATTGGCAATTGCTTTTGTAATAGCTTTTTCTACGTGAAAAAGTATTTCCGGGATAAAAATCCTGTTTTATATTTTCCCGGGATAAAATAGAGTCTATATTTCAATTGAGACATCTAGTAATATATCGGTGAAAACTGCATTAAATTCCACGCAGTAGTTATTGCGTGATGCGTGTACAAACATATAAACAGACAAATATTCTAAAAACTGTTGTTTTGGCTTCTGTTGCTATAAAGACCGCCCATACTGGTTTTTCTTCAATGTCTATAATCTACAGGCCTCTTACAATTTTATTTTATAATATTGAAAGATTATATAAGTACATCTCCTATTGGTAAAGTTACTTACATTTATTACACTTTATTGCTTTGCTAAAATAATATTTCGCGTGCAGAGTACACGACGGAATTTATGTTTATAATTCTAAAATGTTTTAAATAAAATGTTCAAGAATTTTGTTTAATTAAATGAATTTAATGGCCGCGTAATACATGAATACATCAAAGATAGTTTTAATTTCCACCGATATTTTATCGAAAATAAAATAATAAGGCCACATTTACATTACAGTCATACATATTTTATCGAATGTAAAGTAAAGCCACGTTCACTTTACAGACAGCGGACGACGAGGCCATACAAATGAAAGCAATCAAGAAGTCAGAGCCGGAGATAGAGAAAAAGAAAGGCTTCATTAAAAAGTTTATAGCTCTCATGGACTTGGATTTACTCAAAGACTGGTCTTTTTTGAACCTTTTACTCGGTCTCTCTTTATTTTGGAGCGGCGAGCTACAGTTTAGGATGTTGACCCCGTTCTTTATACAGAGTTTGGGGTACAATATGAACGACACGGCTTTTTGTCTGTCTATGACGGCCATTACGGATATCCTCGTGCGGTTGATACTTCCGCCGATATTCGACAGGACAACTATATCAAAGAAGATGATATTCTTCGTATCGTCATTTTTCCTCGCTGCGACTAGATCAGGTGAGCTTGTTTATTCTTAGTAAATATATTCTTAAAGGTATGTTTTATTCATTGGGTTAAGGAGTGAGATCATTTTGTTACATAAGTAATGATGCGCTTCGATGCAATGTGTTAATTATAGTGACATACTGTATTGTGGTTAGGATTGTATTCATTAATTCGTTATTATAAGAATATAATTAAATGATAATAAATATAGTCTTTATTGTTACTTAAATATTGCACGATCAATTCAGAATCGGTTTAATGAGTAAAGATTTTAGGTTTAATTTTCTATACTTGGAATTGGTATATTGATCATAATATAATGGTCTGGATATTTTACTGAGTTGACTATCGTAATATGGCGGTTCACACAAAGATTGAAAATCAAATCCGAAGCCTCTCATTACCATATAAGTAACCGCTTATTGTACCATTAACTTCAATTTTATTGTTACCGTGGTAGTTATTAGTACTATTTGACATGTACATAATTTATTCTAGTAAATCATTTGAGTCCTTCTAACAAGTTGTAACGCCAATGATACGCGGTAGCTAGCGGCTGACTGATGTATTAATTGCAAAAACTAACCTATCCTTCACCGTATGAATATTCTGCATATAATAAAATAATACAAAGATCGGTACCCAAGTAAATAAACATCAAAAACAAGCAACTATTTAACAAACCAGCTGTACCCGTTAGACTTGATACTCGTAGTGCCGGAAATTGTTATTTATCTAATTTCTATGTACATATATTAAATAAATATTGTTGGTGATATAATCGATATGTTTCGTTAAGACATAATTAAGATAACTTGTTAATGATTTTTCTTTGTAAATATTTAAGTACACGTATTCACACGCTTGCTGCCGTATCGATTACAAATAAATCGATGAACATATTTATTGAGGCAATCGTATATTTAGTTTTTTGTATATTATGAAATATATGAAATACTTATACGTTATTATATATCTTGAGTGCAAACAATGTCATTCGTATACCGTATGCTAGAGTTCGTTTAGATAGGTACCTACAATCGTCAAGATTTTATTTTATTGGAAACTAGTTAAAACGCGATTTTTCGATACTGTGAAAATACAAATATCTCGGCTGTTGCATAATATTGCAAAATAAGTGATAATACTTAAAAAGTCGATACACAATCATATTTATTTTATTTAATTTATTATCAACAAGTTGACTGCGTCCCACACGTCTGTTGAGTTTTTAAATGCGTGACATTTCGGTATCACACGCCAAGTGTGTTAAATCTTTACAAGGGTGCGGGAGCGCACGCCTGGTGTATAATGATTTACGACACCGAGCAGTGAACCTCAATAAGTGTTAACACTAATATGTTTATTTTGCACGAAATAGGAGGATAGGGTGGAGTATTCCACTTGGCAGTGATAGTAGATATGATGTATTAATTAATAGTGTCTTAATTTTACTGGTGGTAGGTCCCTCATATGTGAGAGTCCGCCTGGGTAGGTATAACCGCAATGTCTATTTCGGTCGCCAAGCAGCAGTGTGTAGTCACGTTGTTTCGGTTTGCAGGACATTGTAGCTAGTGTATTTACTGGACATAATGAGACTTAACATCTCATGTCTCAGGATGGCGAGCGCAGTGAAATATTTACCAAACAATATTTTGTAATTTAAGGTGTTGGATAGTGTTTCTATTGTTTATGGGCGGTCGTATCGCTTACCATCGAGCGAAGGGGAAGCTCGTCTCGTCATTTAAAGCAATAAATAAAAATATTAATTTAAATAATTTTCTCAATATGAAATATAATATTTCCAGTACTAGCGGAGCAGTCTGAGTGGGTGCCGCTTATGATATGGCTGTCGATATGCGGGTTCTTCCGAGGCATGTGTCTCAGTAACTTCACGCTTACCATCTCGGAGTACTGTCCGTTGGAGAAGCTGCCGGCCGCCTTCGGTCTGCACATGGTCAGCAAGGGGGCGTTCGTGGTCGCCATTGGACCCCTTATCGGTGAGTTCATCATATTGCTGGCATTAATTATTGTTTTACATAAAATTGTTGCTCGTCTTCTCATTCGGTAGCGGCTTCTATTACCCATGGTGGCGACAAAAAGTAACTGCAATAGATTGATAATCTTTTAACTAAATAGTACCAGTTACCCAAGTTACGGATTAGACACTGGAAATTAAAAATATCTTGTAAGGACAGTAAAAAAAATCTGCCGCTGATTGATTATATTTGTCGAAATAAATGTGCCAGTTGCCATGACAGCTGATTAGTCACTAGCAACTATTACCGGTGGCGGCAACAAAGTTTCCTCAATTAATCTGAACTTGATGTTATTTAAGCACTTTTTATTATTTTCCAGGCTATGTAAGAGACTACACGGGCAGTTTCTCATTCTGCATTCACGTGCAAAACGCTCTGATTATGTCGTGCGTGTTAGTTTGGGGCATTGAATATCTACTCGCGTTCACGCGGCGCAGGAAAGTCGTCCAAATATAAACACAACGGCTCCCCGAAGAGCTTCGTCTCCAATCTCCACGTTATTGTTATTTAGCTAAGGGTCGATTTCGTATCAGATAAATATCTATCAAATTATAAACCGACTAAATATAATAGGACAATTGAGTATTATTCATAACTGACATTCTTAATTTGTTTACGTAGTATTTTATGAATGACTTTTATCTGATAGTAAAAATCGGCTCTATATTATTTGACTAGTTAGAAATGTTACGTGTAGCCTTAGTTGCGCTTGAGACTACGGCGATGAAGCCGATGACGTCACGAGCATCATCGACAAATATAATGCATAAAGCAATAAGATTGCGTTCGATAAATAACAAATTTTAAAATTTTACAAATAAATAGATTGGTCCATATCGAAATCATATCACAAAAACAGATTGAATATAAAAACTATGAGTTTATCGAATGCGTCTTAACGCTTCTGAAATTGATCAGTCTTACTTATAAACTTGTTTTAGCGTTAAAAGGTGGTTAAGGATTGCTTAAATGGCTGTCAAAAACATCACCGGTTTCCTATTTTAAACCTTATTAAGAGGCAAGATGGCGGGTTTTGACTTACAGCTGATCGAGTAAATTTGTGTTTTAACTAAGCATAGCTTTGCGATTTTTTTATAAGTAAGACTGTATGTGTGTTAATGCTTCTATGACAAATATATGTGTATATAAATATATATACCAGTGAATGATAGTGGGACATCTAAAACCACACTTTTAATCCGTATTAGAGTTACATCGGATGTAACACTTTTAGATATTGATTTTAACAATATTTTTAGACGGCTGTTTGTAGTTTGGAAGTGGTTTTCTAGGTATTTTTAGACGGAACTAATTTATATAACTAATCTATGATGTAACTAGTAGTCCAAGTTCAATCGGAGTCGATTTTATAATTAATTAGAAGTTCATTCATTACATTGTGATCGAGGACTCATTATTACTTTCAGTTTAAAACGAAGTATGTGCTAGATGGATTTTAACTGAGAAAAGCGAGTTTAATTAGACAGCATTAAAGAATTCATTTGAATTTGATCAAATACGATCATTCATAATAATTTGACTTTACTTTCGATATATATTATTTAACATGTGCAGCCTTATCATATAAGTTTGTACACAACTAATGACGCTTTATATTGATGAAGTCAGGTATACTTAAAATACAGTCATTTAATGAAATATTTCAAAATTAATGACATATTTGGCAGCTCTATATATGCTCAAAATATACATAATAACCTCGTAATATTAAAGAATTTTACTTACATTATTATGGTTTATAACTTATGAACACAAGCTTGATAAATGACTCCTTGTCTTCCTGGGAAACTATGTCATCTTATAAAGTTTTGATAATTATAAAATGTATTTTCGTATACGTATTGAAATAACGAAGGAGAATGTTTTAGCATTGAGACAGTCGCATTATTTTTATATGTATTGCCAATTAATTAAATAAAATAATCTGTAAAATAAGGTATCCCCACACCAATTACCATATTTATTCTTACGTCGTTTGAGTATATATGAGAATCTTAAACGATGTACATAAAATAGATATATTAATTTTAAAACAAGTAAATGCAGCTCCGATTATGTTAATCAATTCCGTATAATATTAAAATAGTATCGATTTTTATACTATACGCCTTGTATTTTTAATACATGTTTTCTAATTTTTGAAATGAATAATATTATCTACGTAATGAAGATGCATGTTATTCTACACAACCGTCATAATATCGGCTAAAAATAATGAATATTATAATATCGATATTTTATAATTTTCAAAATCGCTTCTAATGGCTCATGCCGACTTGTCTTACTGCCAGTAGTAGGACTGTTTTGGTTATGCTTGCTCGATGTTATTGGAATTTGGTGTACATCATTTACCGAGTTATTCATTTGCGCTTCCATGTGTTATGTGTATATTTAGGCATCTAAAGACTATGAAATAAGTAAAATACAATATATTATTAAAGTACAATTGTAATATGTGAGGTATGAAATTTGTCTGAGAAAGTAAAGAAGACAAGAAGCCAATAATGCTCAGAGTAATGATCGATTTTCGATATCGATATATTGATAATGATGTGACAGTTGTATCGATCAAGAATACAAAAGTAATACTTGTGTATGTGATTGTGCACATATTATTGTTAAACCTGCGTTTTGCATACACACTTGTGCACTGTATCTCCCGCGTACCTGGCTGATCTCTGTTGAGATTGGCCGTCATGGCGAATTTTGGCTAGGAAGCATTCATTAATTTATTGTTACACTCTTGGTTGGACGAAACTGAGAGTTATTAAAATTCTGTTCGTTTACGATGAATTGTTTGATGATCATACCTCGTTAATGCGATTGCTGTTAAAACTTTCATATTCGACTATCACTTCGACGTTAAAAGTACAATTCGACTTTAAAAAATCACTAACATTGTGTCACATAATTCAAAATTACATGTTTCATATTTCTGTCTTCCAGGCATTATGATTAGTACTTATGTGTAGTAATTTTTGATAGAATTTTCATATATTGTAAACAAGTAAGTCAGTATGAATTTTTGTTTTACATCAAATATAATTTCACGATATTGATTGTTTTATTTTGAACTGAAGATTTGTCTTATAATATTTTTTTTTCTTATAAATGGTGATGATAGTGAATCAATTGTTTATATTGTGTGAGAATTCTATTGAAAAATACATACATGCCACTTGCGAAGTGTGCTTTTTAAGTGTGATGTATTGACCAAATAAATAATGTACATACATTTACCGTGTACTTACTATATTCGATAAAATATTCGTATTATTTAATAAGCAATTATTGTACTTACGATGTGGCGTTTCTATATGTTAGTGCCATTTTGGATCATCTGTTGTACTCAATTGTAGTTCGCAATATATTCCAATAAATTTTTCGAAATGTATGTGCCAAATGTTTATAATGAATGTATACAAAAAGACAAACATGTATTCGAAGTAATAATCATAATATAATTAAACGTATAGATAATGCGTGTTGGATGTGTAGTGACTTCGTATGTTTATTTGAAGATGCGTCCAGTGAAGAATGACACAAAGTCTTCTGAGTCAGAAATAAATAGCCCATGACAGTTATTGAAATAAATTTTATTTTTAATGTTTATACTGTACAAATGAATGAGGTGATTACCATAAGGTAACGTGTATGTAATTGCAATAAAACCACGCGATGGGTGGCGCCGTAAATAAGCAAAATATTCTTCATAAACAATCATATTTAAGGCGTTTGAACACTACGTCAATTTAACGCATAGTGAAACATTGTATCGTTAACTTTATATCCTGGTACATTCGATTCATATTGCCTTCACAGAGTTAACTACGTCGAGCTTTGTGTAGAGAATGTGGTCGATGTGGTGTTTGAAAGTCTTAATCAGTATTTATATTGTCGATGGGAACAGACTTACCCAATATCTTGATTAGTGTTGCCAACAATCCTATAAGCACCATGGTTTGCCAATTTATTTAAATAATGTGCTACTCAGAAGCTGGCAACACTATTTTTTACTATCAACAATTTTTTGTAACTATATTCTTGGTAGGTTTACATATAAATATACATCATATTATGCCTTTTAGAAATGAACTGTAAATAATGGAATTGTAATGTAATTAAAATCATGGTGATAAGAATTATTTCGCTAATATGTATTAGAATTATAGTACCTACCTACTAATGACAAATGTATCTTACTGATCGACAGTGTACCTATATTTTGTATAAATATTGATCGTAGGCAGTAGCGTACATAATTGATCTTAAATAAATAACCCTTTTCATGGTAAACTAAATTATTGTTATAAATATAATTTATACATTTTATTTTCATGTCGAATAGGGAGAAAGCCAAATAATATATGTCAATAGTTTTTTGGTTTCCTCTTAAATATTCAGTATTTCGCTTGAAGAATTGTAATAAAATTGTTTGTAATTTTGCTCAATTTCAAATGAATATAAGAAATATCCTGAACACACTAACTGTAAAGTTTCCATAAAGTTTTGCCACATCCGTCCGTATGTCAGTAATATTACAAATTCAAAATAATCATGACATGACATACTTTTGACCGCCGTTTCTTTAGTAATTAAAATAAATACAATGTATTAAATGATAAACATTCAAATGTGTACTTATGTTTATTTTGGAACGTTTTTTTTAACAAGTGCTTAATTCGATTCGTATACCTTATCGCAACTTATTTAATAAAATAAGCGATAAATAGTTTAGACGTTAAAATTATTTAATGAGCTTATGCATTACGATTAAATCTGTTTTTGTGTTGTTAAAAGTCATGACAGCTCTATGAATAGTGGCAATTTCAAGTACATTATTTGACAATAGTTTTGTTGTTTTGTTTAGTACTTAGCGTTTAAAATGTTGTTGACAATTAAGTTTTAAATAACACACGAAGCTGTTAAAGGAATTCTGCGAGTGTAGTTAGTATGGTGCGGAAGTGAACTTAGCGATTATGTTACATACTTACTCTATTTTAGTTAATTATTGTGGAAAAGTAACAAGGCATTGGATGAATGATGAATAAGAAAAGATGAAGAAATAAACAGTTAATAAAGGTGGTTACCGAGAAATTGTTTTATTTTACCTAATTTTAGTAAACTAAGTACTATATAGATTTATTTTGTTTGGCTTTTGAACCAAACTGTCATACCCTGCCTTCCTACAATAAAAACGGATCGTTAGGCATCACCGCCCTATCACGCAACTTAGTATAAATGTGGGAGGAATCTGGAACATTTCTCGATACCCCCAACAGATTGATTTATTTATTTATTAGGTTTTCCAGCAGACTTAACACTACGATAACAATATTTTAAATATTATAACTTATAGCTATAATGTAAGCCCAAGTTAGGAAAACTCAACATGCACATAATTTAAACTAAAAGTGACTTAAGCGCAGCGAATTAAGCACAATATAATTTGGAGACGTTCACGCAGTATGTAAAAATATGCCAGACTATACTTAGTCTGGCCATAAATACTGTTACACTTAATTATAAAAAAATATTACATTTGAATTTCGAATCTGTCATTTTTATACGATTGTTCATTGTGTTTTCTCATTTTGGCGCCAATACATTGTAAAATATTTTGCGATATTAAAATGGTGTGGGGTGATAAAGAGAACCGAATCGCTGTGATAGCATTACACAAAGTAGGTATGGAGCCAAATGCAATTTTTAAAACTCTCCATACACTTGGTATTAGTAAAATGTTTGTGTACCGGGCTATTAATAGGTACAATGAGACCTCCTCTGTTTGTGACAGAAAAAGATCTGGCCGTCCACGTAGTGTTCGTACGAAAAAGGTGGTCAAAGCAGTAAGGGAAAGAATTCGAAGAAATCCTGTCCGAAAGCAAAAGATTTTATCTCGGGAAATGAAGATAGCACCTAGAACCATGTCGCGTATTTTAAAAGATGACTTAGGACTTGCAGCCTATAAGAGACGCACTGGCCATTTCTTAACTGATAATTTAAAGAAGAATAGGGTGGTAAAATCGAAACAACTACTGAAGCGGTACGCAAAGGGAGGTCACAGAAAAATTTTGTTTACGGATGAGAAAATTTTTACAATTGAGCAACATTTTAACAAACAAAATGACCGTATTTATGCTCAAAGCTCTAAGGAAGCTTCCCAATTAGTCGACAGAGTGCAACGTGGACATTATCCGACTTCAGTGATGGTTTGGTGGGGTGTTAGCTATGAAGGAGTGACTGAGCCATATTTTTGTGAAAAAGGTATCAAAACATCGGCACAAGTGTATCAAGATACCATTCTTGAGAAGGTAGTTAAGCCCCTTAACATCACCATGTTCAATAACCAAGTATGGTCCTTCCAGCAAGACTCGGCGCCGGGTCATAAAGCTCGGTCCACGCAGTCTTGGTTGGAATCGAACGTTTCGGACTTCATCAGAGCTGAAGACTGGCCGTCGTCTAGTCCCGATCTTAATCCGCTGGATTATGATTTGTGGTCAGTTTTAGAGAGTACAGCTTGCTCTAAACGCCATGATAATTTGGAGTCCCTAAAACAATCTATACGATTGGCAGTGAAGAATTTTCCCATGGAAAGAGTGCGTGCTTCTATTGATAACTGGCCTCATCGTTTAAAGGACTGTATTGCAGCCAATGGAGACCACTTCGAATAAGCTTTTTATATTTTTAATTGTTTTATATTTATGTATTAAACTGACACACTGTAAAAGTAATAAATGTTATTTGCAGTTAACAATTTTCTTTTTTCTTTATTACAATATTTATGGCAAGACTAGGTATAAATCCTATAGAAAAATTAAAACAAATATTAAAAAAAAAAAATAGAAAAGTAACTCACAAAAAAGAAGCTAAAAACTGTGCAAGCTGTAGCTAAGAATAAGCAAAATTCCAACAGAGGTTAATTCATATTTAAATTTGATTTTTGAACTTAAACATCAAATTTTTGAAGCTAGGCAACGAGCAATTTACCAAGTCAACCTGCACAGATTTATACAATATGTTGTGTTCTCGGCTTATTCTTGCGATTAGACTGTGAGACCCAACATTTGTTCGAAATCTCCTGGTAGTAAAAGGACAAAAGTTAACTATTCTGGCACCTTTACGAGGAACAGTAAAAGAAAATCTTGAGACGAGTTCGGGACAATCTAATAAGCCATTAAAAATTTTAAACAAAAAAATTTGATCCGTCATCCAACGACGATTTTCCAAACTTGACAAAGCGTTTTTGGACTTTTTCGATTCTATCAATATGATTTTGATAAAACGGATTCCAAATGCTGGACCCGTAATCTAATATGCTACGGACGAGTGCAGTGTATAAAAGCTTTAATGCTAATAGATTTTTGAAATGTTTACAATTACGCCAGACAAAACCTAACATTTTAAAAGATCTATTTATAATGCTGTTCACATGGAGAGTATATGAAAGTTTGCTATCTAATATAACACCAAGATCACTTATATGATCTACTTCATCTAATACCTTCACTCCAAGCATATATGAGGTGGGAATACAAGATTTCTTTTTAGTAAATTTGATGTGCTTACATTTCTCGACATTCAGGGGCAGCTTATTACAGACTGACCAGTGGAAGATACTGTCCAAATCAAGTTGAAGCAGTTGCGAGTCTTTAGAATCATGTATAATTTTGTAAAGTTTTAAATCATCAGCGAAAAGTAAAAAATTTGAGTATTTAATTGCATTTGAAATGTCGTTTATAAATGCCAGAAACAGTATTGGACCCAAGTGTGATCCTTGAGGAACTCCACTACTAGCTATGTATGCTTTTAACTCAAAGCCACAAACCACAATTTTTTGAAGTCGATGTGCTAAGTAAGATGAAAACCATTTGAGGAGATTGCCATGAATTCCCAACAACTGAAGTTTATGGATTAATAGTTCATGGTCAACTCTATCAAATGCTTTGCTTATGTCAGTATAGATTGCATCTGTTTGATGACCCTCGTCGATAGATTCAGCAAGGTCAGAGACATAGCAAGCAAGGTTGGACATTGTTGATTTTTTAGAACGAAAACCATGTTGTTCTGGTATCAGCATGTATTTAAGGTGATGAGTGAGGTGAGGACAAATGAGTGATTCAAAAACTTTGCCTAATATAGAAAGAAGTGATATAGGACGATAATTACTAATAAAATTGGCGTTACCACTTTTGGGTATCGGAATAATATTGGCCATTTTCCACTTACTTGGAAACACCCCCAAGAACAGAGATCGGTTATATATAATGGTTAATGGTATCGATAGACTTTTGGCACAGTTAATGATAAATATAGCAGGAAGGCCATCCGGCCCAGCACCAAGATTTGATTTTAGTTTTTGGAGCGATTTTTGGATCGAGTTTTGAGTAACACTGATGCTACTTAAGGTAAAACAAACAGGGACTTTAACACACGAGAGATGTGGATACTTCATTAAATTAAAAGGATCAGAATGTTTACAATTAATTTGGCTGGGGGAATTCTGTGTGAAAACTGAAGAGAAATGGGAGGCAAAAGCATTACAAATCGTAGTCTGGGAAGTTAATTTTACTTCGTTGTAGAACATTTCACTCGGTATCGTCTCAGTAGTCTTTCGTTTATTACGAACATACGTCCAAAACACTTTCATATTGTTATTGCAGATGGAAGCTTCCAAAGATTCTTTATAATTTTTATGACACATGTTTATCAATTTGTGACACCTTCTCCTGGCTTCTATGTAATCAAGTTCATCCAAAGGGTTTTTAAATTTTTTATATTTGAGCCGATACTTTTCTGTCTCTTTTATAATTTTAATTAGTTTTGTAGTATACCAAATAGGATAAGAGCCTCTGTTTGTATTTGTAAGGGGTACAAATTTTTCGATAACAATATTAATCATAGAGTAAAATTGTTCAACAATGGCATCAATATTGTCGAACTGGCCCAGCAAACGATCCCAATTTACCTTGTTTAATTCTGAAATAATTTTTGGATAATCAGCGCGAAAAAAATTACGTTTTGTCAAGGATCTTTTAGGAAGGTAATCAATTGAGAAAGGTGTCAAACTTAAAAGTAAAGGAGGATGATATGGATCAATCTTAGTTAGGTGATCAGGAGCATTACGAACTATAAGGTTTCCATTATTGCTGAGGGTAAGATCCAGGATTTTATTGTCTTTATTACGGATTAGGTTGAATTGATTAAGATTGTGTAGGGCCATAAAATCAGAAAGCAAGCTAGTCAAAGCTGAATTAGATGTGCATTTAGATATAGAAGCATGTGTTTCCTCATAGCAATACCAGTATATGTTAGGTAAATTAAAGTCGCCGAGTATGATTACATCGTTAGAGCTAAGAGAGTTTAAGGTGTTGCTTAAACAATTTAGCTGATTTTTCAGTGTGTCAAACTTTGTCGGGGGGGGAAGATAGAGAGCACAAATATATATATGCTTAGAAGGTTTTTGCTGGATATTGACAGAGATCCATATATCTTCACTGGTGCTTTCAAATTTGGTTAAACGTGTAGATTGGAATTTTTTAGAGACACCAATCAAAACTCCACCGCCATCCAGTTTAACATTACTTGTTGAGCAACGATCTCTTCTAAATACAGTATAAGTGTTATTTAGTACTTCAGCATCAAGAACGCTTTGGTTGAGCCAGGTTGATTGGTACACATGTACGAGTATATGAATAATAATAAATAATAATTGTTTATTACTTATAGCAAAACACATAAAACAGGACATAAATATAAGTACCTAAAGAAAATTGGTTTAAAACAGTAGAATAATGTTGCTGATCAAAATGTAGAGGACAATTTCTTCGATTCCTCATTAGGCAAGCCTGTTTCGAGGAAATCATCCTAGTTCTTACAGTTATAATTTGTGTTTAGCACTACAAATCTGGATGTAGATGATATAGGATACAATAACATAATATTTATTACTATAAACTGTTGGGCATGACCCAATTACTATACATCACTTTCTCGCGAGAAAACTACACAAAGGGACTTTTTATCTAAAAATGGTTTGGCGCGGACATCGTGGCGAGCTGGTAATTTTTTTTTTATTTTGTGGTCACAGTTCACATCAATTACTATCGAGTTGAGTCTTTCAATCTTGATAATATTTAACGCATTTGGGGCCTCCCTAGTCTTTCGCAGTCTGTGGATTATGTTGTTGTGAAATGTCATATTTGAGTATAAAATGTAAATATTTACTTTGCTACAAAATACGTTTTTCAAAAATCTTGTTAGAAACGATTAATATCACATCAAAATATTTGTAATATAGAAATTATCACAAATAAAATGTCTATCGAAAAGCGTAAGCGCTCTGTTAATTTCTCTTCTCGTGAGAAGAGTAAGAATGGGCAGATACCAACTACCGACTTAAATTCATGTGGGAGTCTATTGAGGTTTGGAAATTGGTCTAAGTATTTACATTACCATTTTACTTAGATATTAAATTATGGAACTAGCTTCTGTTAGTACCCATCGTAAACTTTCATTTTGAACATCAGAACTGCTGATAACTTGAATAGATTATGGCAAAAAATGAAAATTGAAGCCTAAGTACCCAAAGTAGGAGACATGACCCTCTATTTGACTTGGTGGCACAAATCACTTGTTGTGGAAACTCTAGAGATTTGGTTGAAAATTCGCGACCATGAAAGATCCAGTAAGTAAAACAATGATATTTCCATCAATAGTGACTGCAAACTTTATACCCTTATTTTGATTGCATAGTTAGAAACCCTTTTGAACAACAGCATTAGATCCATTTTTTATGTATGCCAATGGCATCAAACCAGAGATATTTCTAAAATTTAACCATTAACTCCACTTCAATCAACTACACAAAGTACCTTTACAACTGCGGTATGTGACAAACATTAAGTACTACTGCACATTTAATAAGGTATTGATTAATAATTTTTTGTGATATCAGGCTGGTAAGAAGTAATGAAACTGCTAAATGAGTGATACCGAAAGAAGAAGAAGAAGAGAATAATAGACGACCGACCGATCATTTTGTTGCATCAGCCTTAAAATTTATAATCTAAATTATATTGACCGAGATCTATGACAAAATATGAAATGAAAATATTATGTTTGTAAATGTAGGCGTATGCACGCTGTACACTGTTTCATAGTTTTTATAAATTTTTTAGTATTATTGTTTTTTTTTTCATTAATTTTTAGTTATTGCTAAATACTTTTATGTGGATTTTCTCCACACTTTTATGGTGATGTGCGTGTATTAGCTTATATAATTAATCAGACTTTGTATAGAAAAGACTTATTAAAAAAAATATATATTTAATAACAATATTATAAAAGAATGGACAATTGATGACAAAAATAAAGCCCGGAGTTTCTTTCTGCCTTTCTTCTTCGGGTAGTCATCGCTTAGGTAGTTAGTGAAAGGCTGGTAGGTTAGCGAGGTTAGGGCTTTTATTGTCCTCACCGGTGAGGATCGCGACGCGTTTCTCCCTTATTGCTTATTCAAAAATACATATATACATCATTTTATTTCCTCTTCCCTGCCAGCCCGAGCTGGCTTCTTTGTTTACTAAGTATATTTTTCATTTATTTTATTTTCAATATAAATTGTCTTTTTTTATATAAGCTAATTTAATTAAGTAATAATTAAATATTTTATGTACCTTGACATACCACCATAAGTGCAACCATGTTCGCCTACGTGATGAATAAAGCATTTTTATTTTTTATTTTATTTTATTTTAAGAAGATTTTAAACATTTGGGCCATCATTCCATCCAAAGAGAAAAAAAAACACAAATTGCAATGTATGATTTTAAATAAAGCTCTTGCAGTTGAAAGACATAAATGTGAGAGTTAAAAGATTAGTAGTCTTAAAAAACAGCAAATGCTGAAAAAGCATGAATTGAAAACAAAAAAAGGACAATTGAAAACAAAAAGGATGAAAGTTATATTGGAGAAAATACAAGGTAATGATGTATGTATGAAAAAATACAGTATTAGTGTGTTGTTTTTATTTAGACTTCAATAATTTTATTTTGATCCTTTTTTCAATAATGTTATTTCAGTCCAAATTTAAACAAACTATTCCAGTACAAATCAATATCAGATGGGCACTCATTTTTTTCATCATTATATGCTGTTCGGTATCCAATCATTTTCTAATAAGTCCCTAATAAATCTTTTAAAAAAGGTATTAACTATTAGACAATAATATGATTTTCAAAACTAAGGAATATTTTTCCAATAACATTTCTAATCTTGACTTTTCATTGTTATACTTAAGTTATGGTAATGTACCAGTATGAAATTAAAATATAAAATTAATCCTCTCTTTTTTACAGATGAGAAAACAGTGAATGCTGAATTAATTAAAATGGTACTAAATATTTAAGTGATAGTACAATTCATTATAATATTTTTTACATAAATTTAGTTTATTAATTTTCTGTACCTTTATGAGATACTTAAATTCACTCATCATAATTTTAAGAAGTCATATTTTACTAATATTGTGAATGTTTTGAGAAGTAAATGCAAAAATTGCAGAACAGATTTTGGTGATTTTGGGCACACAGATAGACCAGTTCTGGAAATAGGCTATTTTTCTGGTAATTTCCTACCAGAAAAAATAGCCCATTCCTGGTAATAAGTGAATATTTTGATTTTTAATCCAAAAATATTCACTTATTACCACTTATCCAATTTCAATAAACGACCCCAATACCTTTTTTCTATCTTAAAAATGGACCAATCAGAACGAAGTTTGTGCTGCTTGCTTATTGATGAGTTGTTTTGATTGGTTCATTCTTAGAATCGGATTGAAGATTGAGATTGGGATTGTGTATTGAAATCATCTGTAAGAAGATGGATTCACAGGCGTCATGCAGATGGAGGCATGGATTACCCTAATGATTGAAAGGTTTGAAAGAAATGATACCCTCGCAGGTACAGTTATTTTTTAATCTCTTTGGCGAGTGGTGGGCATGATATTGATACCCAAGTTGGGAAAATTTGTGTGTTAGTTAATTTTTATCACGCCTTTTTCTTTTTTGAAGGTGGGCAGATGTTTATTGCACCCACATTTCGCCAGTTATGTTTTTTTTTTTTTTCCAAGTACGGACCCCACAGTCAACACCGGGGGGACAAGCGAATGGGATAC
Organism: Manduca sexta; assembly: GCF_014839805.1. Taxonomy (NCBI): domain Eukaryota; kingdom Metazoa; phylum Arthropoda; class Insecta; order Lepidoptera; family Sphingidae; genus Manduca; species Manduca sexta. The sequence goes on from NC_051136.1 coordinate 5,697,962, forward strand.
TACGAACCCCCCGGCTTAACGACTGCGAGGCCCTGGAGGAAGAGAGGAAGAGGAGAAATAGGGGGGAAAGAAGGGGGAAGGAAGGGGAAGTAATAGGATGGGCGGAGAGGAAAGGGAGGTGAATTGTTCTGCGAGTCCCTGTCAGACCCCCCATGTGAACTTGCAACCATGGGAGTGTAAGCATCACCTATAGTGTGCCTAGGTCCGCGACATAATGTCCCCCCGTGCATGGGCGTGCATTCGGTGTGGAGACCGAGCGCACAAGAATTGCCTCGGGGGGGGCGCCAGTTATGTTAGGTACCATGATTTGCGTGTAAAAGGGAGCGAGCTCTTATCATTAATTCATCCATCATCAGATCCTATTCTCCATTCTGGGTTAATATTAAGCAGAAAAAAACTGCCCTAAGAATCGAACCTGGGACCTTTGCACGGTAATTGTACTATAGAAACAATACAATTACGCCACAAGCGACTATATATATATATATATATATAATTAAAAATATTTAAAAAGGCTATATTGTGGATTGTCTCCGTAGCGGAGTTGTATTACGTGCGCGGTACGACTATAGCAACGAGAGTTCTGGATCGAACCCTGGACCCCAACATCACTGCCTGCGTCGGGTAGTGATTTTGGTAATTCCGCTTAGTATCAGTTGGGAGTCTAGAATTTGCGCTAAGTATGGTGATAGGGTCGTCCCCTATAACATTATGGGACAGAACATGGTGAAGAGAGAGTACCCTGATTGTATCACCGTCTACCCCTTTGGGGATAAAGGCGTGATATGTGCCTGTAAGAACGCAAGTTTTTTTATTACCGCATTAATACTATACGTAGGATCTAGGAAACGAAGAAGGATACACCAATGGAGGGATTAACATATTTTTGTTGGTTTCCCATTCGTTCACGGTTCACTAGTGCCCTAATTTCCAATAATTAGATCTGTATTAACACATAGGGAATGTATAGTACCTTTATAGTGAATGAGGGTGGGTAATTCGGAAGACGTAATATGGTACGTACTGAATATACTGCCAAGAGCTTAATGTAGAAATAATAACATATTTTATTTATTTTCGCACTCTTGGTATAAGTTCATTCATTCAACCACACTTATAAAAGCTAAAGTACCTCTGTTTGTTACGTTTTAACGGCTGAACCACTTAAGTATTTTTAAGATTTAGTATGGACATAGTTCGAGACCGTGGAAAGGAAGTAAGCTACTTTTATTACGAGAAAATATGTCGCGGGACAGATTCTTGAAAAACTTGTGCGGGCGATAGCGCGAGCAAATGCTTATTTTATATAGCAAAAATCCAACCAAGCCTCTGATTCTGTTGACTAATGGAAGGAATTAATATTTCTGAAGTCACACATGCGCTGAGGAAAATAAGTTAAGAAAGAGAAAAGTCTTGGATAATCCCACTTTACACACGAAATACAGCTGCAAGCGGTCACTTCCCGATGGCTTTTTGTGAGACAGTAGAACACGAGCTGGGCTATGCATGCTATATAAAATATAGATAATTAATTCTACAGTTACTCTCATTCTCGGGCCGCAAAAACTCATGGCACACCACTGTAAAAAAATTGTTAATATCTAAATTGTTCCAACAAATCATGCTGGATTCTATCGGTTTAGGTACACTTAGGACAGGAATCGTATACCTATAATTCTGGTTCCTAACCAATTGTATCATTTGTGTAAAGAAAATGTATGAGTGCTATATTTTAGTCTTGCTTTCGGATGTGCATTATTCATGGTTAGTTTATCACGGCAGTTTAGTGTAATTGCTACAAAAATATGGTTAATTCTTATAAATTAATTATTGCATAAAATACGTTTTTGCGCAATTATTTCATCCTTTAGTATTTTGTTACCTCTGTGAATTAATGGGTTACCTAAAAGCAAGATCCTGGGATCAATCTCAGGTTGATTAATTCATTTTTTTTTGACATGGTTTACTCAAGATTTTATTTAGTAAGGAATTCAATTTGGGGTTTAACTACGCTGAGCAATACAGTACCTACTTACTTAAACATTTTAAATGGTAAGTATAAGTATAAAAATATATTATACAGGCTCTAATTTATTCTATGACTGCAATGGTCGGCAGCAGGTAATTCAAATATATTCACAAACTTTCGCATTTATAATATATTTAAGTAAGATAAGAAGTAAGAAGAAGATAGTCCTTAGCATTGGGAGTCAGATTTCTACCCCGGATTTCGCTAGTTAACGAATTTCGGAGGGCTGAGCACCGTCCAGCACCATAAATTTAGACCAAACCAAACATTACTTACTTTAAATAAACAAACTATAATTGTTTTATATTCCGCTTCCGTAAAAATGCGTAACTCAAAGTTCCGGTTTAACTTTTATAATATACACCAGTTTTCATACTTTACATACGTAGGAATATTAATTGACTAATTAAAACTCTAATCACATGAAATATTAATTAAATGATTACTGTTAAATTATCCTTACTAACCTCGAGCCATAAAATATTAATTGGTTAGAAAAATTTGAATAAACCTATAGGCGAAAATAACTCATTTTGGGTGAAGTGGCGCGGAGTCCCACAGCCAGACTATTGCTGATTGTAGGATATATTTTATATCCAGGCGGATTTTAACACCTAGTGTACGGTGGTCGGTATCTAGGCAGATACCGACCACCGTACACTAGGTGTTAAAACCTGTCATAGTGGCCTACGTAAGTCTGGCGCGTTCAGGGATCCTAACCAGTTCCAACAGGCCGGCATGTCGAGAGGTAATCATTTTTCGTCAGTCGACATTCTATTGGACCCCACTTTATTTATTTACCATCAGGTTATTACATATACAGGTGCAGTGGGGTCACTTTGCCGTGGCCGTATGAAAAAAAGACAAGCTTCTCCAATGAGTCAATCATAAATAGATATAGGTAGTAAAATTTTCCACGTGCGGTGCTTAGTAACTAATAATTCATTATGGCAGACTTCGGACACAGTTATACGTTGCAAAAATTAATGTGTATGGAAATGTAAATATTATCATTGGAAATTAAACATCTATTTTAGATGGTTAAGTCACTACTTAACACGAAATGTGCATTTCAAATTTCATAAAAGTGCTTATTAATCTTTAAACACACCTATACCCAAAATAGATGTTAATTTTGAAAATAAAAAAAAAAACCGGCGTTCGTTTCTTCCGTCATTTAATGTTGTCATCTCTAAGTTATAGAATATGCTAAACTATAAGTAAAATGTATTATAATGGGATAGTATTAGATAATAAGTAAGCAATAAAGGAACCCTTTTTTTTTTTTGGTTTCGCGGAGAAAGTGCCTTATTACTACCGCCCAGCTTTCGTGGGGGGCTACTGAGCGGTTATGCTGGGGTAACCGTGCCTTACGGCCCGGCGTTGAGCCGCCCGGATTTGATGGTGACCTTCGGGCGACCGCCGGGCCGAGTCCCTTACCCTATATACAACTTAACCTATGCACGGCCTACCAGCTTAAACTCCGTGGTGGCCCTCTTCGGCGCATTAGGGACGGCTGCGGGCTTCCTCTGACGTTGAAGTGTCTAGTCTGCGACCGCAGCCGCCACTGTGCGGTACTGCCTTGCGGCCCGTCTCCTATTGGGGGGGGGGGGGGGCTCAGAAGCCCAGGCTGGGCATGACTCCAACGTATGTTGGGCCGTATCCCGCGGGCAGTTGTCACAATGGTGACACACGGCGCTTTCCTCTGTTCCTATTATCTTTCATAGGTACTCCCCGAAGCACCCATGCCCGGTGAGCACCTGCGTCAGGCGAAATGTCGCCGCGCCGTGGCGCCTGTCCAGCCACTGTGCAAAGACAGGACGCACTGCCGCGACGGCCCGAAGCCCCGCTGTGGGGGCCTCCAGCCTGAGACGCCACTCCTCCACGGCGGCTCGCCGTAAGGAGGCCCTTTTGGCCTCCACCTCCTTCGGGGCCGGACGCTGCCCGTTCCTGAACGCCTCCTCCCTCCAGTGAAAAGCGTCGGAGAGAGATTTGGCGTCCACCTTCAAACCTAGCCGCCGGATTCGACTCACTACATTGGTGGTGCCCACCGCCGCCAGGATCGCGACATCCTGGAAGGTCTTAGACGTTGCCGTGACCAGCGTGTCATCCGCATAACACGTCACGGCGACGCCCCGAAGATTGGCACCACGGAGCACCCAGTCGTATCCGATGCTCCACAAGAGGGGGCCAAGAACCGACCCCTGTGGGACACCGCACGATATCGCTCTTCGGTTCCACCCGTCGGCGCCCGGGTACACCACGTACCTGTCAGAAAGGTACGCGTGCACCAGACGCCTGAGATAGGGCGGCACCACGTGGTACCGCAGTGCCACGTTGATGCATGGCCAGGGGAGCGAATTGAACGCATTTGATATGTCTAAAGAAATAGCAATAACGACTTTGCCCCTGGCCACTGCTTCCTCCGCCTGCGACTTGACCCGCAGAATCGCGTGAACGGTAGAGCGTCCACACCGAAATCCGAACTGACTGTCGGCCAGGTTGGGACCGACCCTCTCGAGGTGCTCGACGAGGCGAGCATGGATAATGCGCTCGAAGAGTTTAGCGACCTCGACGAGCAACACGATGGGTCGGTAGGCCGACGGCGACTCTGCGGGTCGCCCCTCCTTCTTCAGCAGGACAAGCTTCCCGGTTTTCCAGCGCGCCGGGAAGACGCCCTGCACCATACAGGCGGAGAAAAGGTTACGGAGCCGCGGCCCCAGGTGCTCGAGGGCTAGCACCCAGGCTTTCCCGGGGATGCCGTCGAGCCCCGGGGCGGTGTTCTTGCCCCGCAACCGAAACACTGCCGCCCGCATTTCCGCGGGCGAAACCTCCGAAATATCCCTTGCCGAAGATTCTAACGACGAAGACGCCACTTCCGGTGGCGCCATCGGTGGAGGAGTGGTATCCACCGTGGCCGGGAACAAGGTCGCGACTACGTTGGCCAAAAGATCCGGCCTGAGACTCTCCGACAGTGGGGGCGCCGCCGAACGAAGTTTCTTCATCACTAGTTTGTATGGGCGCCCCCACGGGTCGTCGTTGAGAGTTTCCAGAAACTCTCTACGTGCCGCGAGCTTGGCCTTATGAATGGCCACCCGCAGCGCTCTCTTCGCCTCCTTGTAGAGGCCGAAGAGCTGCCGCTCCTGGTCTTCATGGTCACTACTACGAATGCGGCGGCGGCGATGCCTGGCGAATCGGCGGCGCGCAGACACGCAAGACGCGCGCAAGCGCGCTAGCTCCGTCGACCACCAGTACACCTCCCGCCGCGGAGGACGACGGAGCGCCCGGGGCATGGCGGCGTCGCAAACATCCGACATTGCCACCCCGAACCACTCCGCCTCCTGCTCGACCCGAACCGGACCCTCCGGCTCGGGGAGCCATGACACTGCCAGAGCGGCCAGCTCTACGGCCTCCTTGTTGAGGCGCCTTAACGCCCACCGCGGGCCGTCCTGTCGAGGGGCACTCGGTCCACCAACACTATTGGGCCGGATACTCGGGGGCGCGGAGACGTCGAACCTAATATAACGATGGTCCGACAGCGTCTCCACGCCCACGAGGACTCTCCAGCCCTGGAGACGACGTGCGACGGCGGGACTCCCAAACGACAGATCCACTATGGACCCGCCGTTGTGCCGCACGCACGTGTCCACCGACCCCCTGTTCAGGACGGCCAGGCCGACGGAAATCGCCCATTCCTCCAGGACCTTACCGCGAGCGTTGGTCGCCGGCGAACCCCAGACCGCGGACTTCGCGTTGAAGTCGCCAGCGACGATCGCCGGGTGAGGTTGGCCCTGCTCAACTAGGGCCCCCAGCCGAACGAGGAAAGATTCAAACTCGGCCAGGGATCTGTTAGGGGAGAAATAAACTCCTACTATCCACAAGTTCCCCAACAGAGCCGCGACGCATCCCAAGCCCTTCTCGACTTTTGCGAAGGGCGGGGAGCCAGCGGCACCCTGGGTGATGATGGCCACCGACCCGTCGATGTCCCCTGCCCAGTTATCGCGGGGCGGGACAAAATACGGTTCGGAATAAAGGAACCCTGAGATTATTTTAGTCACGTGTAAGTATTTTTGGGTATATGCATATGTATGAAATATTTAAATTCATGTTCAATCATAAAACGTAGTCGTAAAATACACGTGGATTATATATCACTGATTTGAACGGATTTTGGTGTTTGGTTTATTGATTAAAATGCAAAGCAAATCTTAGGAAAGTTATTATCAATGTCGTTTTTATAATTATAGCAAGCTCTAAGAACGGCGATAGCCTAGTTGAGAATGGAACAGATTGCCGAGATGAATGTCCGCAGGTTCAAAACCCAAAGAGTACATACTTCTGACTTTTCTAAAATGATGTTTGCATTTTTTATTTATCGCATGCGTTAACGGTGAAGGAAAGATCACGAGGAAATCTGCAACCTGAAAAGTTCTCTACAAGAATTTTGAGGGTGTGTGAAGTCTACCAATCGGCACTAGGCCAGCGTGGTGTCCAAAGTCTTAGTAGTAGACGAGACCCATGCCCAACGGTGGAACAGTATACAATACTATGCTGATATTATTATACGGTAAGCTTATTAAGCACTGAGCGTGCAGTGCTCTACCATGCAGTGTTTTATAAGTCTCAGTGCTAGGCCAGTTGTTACTGTTTGTCGATTACTATCAGGTGAGAGGATAGTTCTCCAAGATTAATTTGTTATCCATAATACAAGTTATATCTTATTTTGGGTACCAGTGCTCAATATACCTTCTACATATTTTTTTTGTTATATATGCATTTTATAACTGAGGCTAATAATTGTAATTGGTATCTATAACATACTATATTTCTTTATTGGAAATAAATAAATAAGAACTTTAAGTCGTCCTTAAGAATCTGTAGAAATCGTAGCTGTCTGACGGTAAAGTTGAAATACTCTTAAACGTGTCAGCGTTGATCAAGTTTCGGAAGTGTACACGCAGCACGTTCTTTCAGTAGTCATTATCTACATTTATATAAGATTTTTTGTTATATCAATAATTGATTAGCTTATTACAAACAACAAGATATTGCAGTTGACAGATTTTAAACATTGCGGTTTGGTAAATGAAGTGTCCCATCAATATTATTATGATTGTATTTTTAATTCTATGAAAGCAAATATATATTAAATTGAACATTTTAAGACTATCGTACAAAAAGTAGCTATTAAACAAATTTTAACTAAATTTTAGGAGACATGATGCTTGTAACTATGTACATTTTATGCGATACCGATTGCGGATACAATAACTTTACACAACCATTACATTTTTTTTTTATTGCTTTGAAAGACAAGACGAGCTTGCCGTCCGCCTGATGGTAAGCGATTCGACTGTCCATGAACAGTAGAAACACCATCCAACACCTTGAATTACAAAGTATTGTTTGATATTCCACTGCGCTCGCCATCCCGAGACATGAGATGTTAAGTCTTATTACGTCCAGTAGTTGCACTGACAACAATATCCTTCAAACTGAAACACAACAGTGACACACACTTCTGCTTAGCAGAAGGAATAGACATTGCGGGGGTACCTACCCAGGCGGATACTCACATATGAATGACCTGCCACCAGAATATTTATTTTGACATTGTACTGACACTTACAAGTAAGATGTTGAGTGTATATGGCTCCCATCATCATTATCATCGTCATGAGATACATGAACGTTATTGCTGAACATGGTCCTCAATAAAAGATTGATATTAATATTATTAATGAGGTTTTGTTCGCGGCTTTTCCGGGATAATAGTCTCGCTATATATTTTCCCGAGGTAAAAAGTAGCTTATATCCTTTCCAGGCTCTCAAACTATCTCCAGAGTCTAGACCAATTTTTTTTAAATCCATTCGGTAGTTTTTGTGTTTATAGCGTTCAAACAGTAGACGCGGCGATAAGATTTTTACTCGTACTCGTCCTTTTAAAATGATATAAGTATTTTGTCTTCTTTAGGCCGTGTATAGTCAACGTTACGTTCAGAGATTTTTTTAAATGTAGACCTCTACATTAATAATATATGTTAAGCCTAGTGATAGTATATTTTACTAAACTGAGTTGCATAGGCCTAAAGTTTATAGCGTCAAAATGTTATAAATTATAAGGAAATGCGACAAAATTGCTGCCCTAATCTTTAGGTAAAGTATTCGCTTATATAAAGCCTACACATAGCCAACCAGCCATAGAGATTAGCCTATACTTATATCCAGTCATAGCCAGGATATTTGCAAAAACTGATTTTCAGGTCCTTTTGTGTTATGTGAATGAAGTCAGATAATAAAGAAAGTTCATCTACTTCATTCGTAGCATCTCAAATATCAATTTAATTTTGAAATATAAACCCAATATTCCTTAACAAAATTGTAAACTATTAACGTGAATCATCAAAAAATAATGCATTATCAATTTAGTAGAACATAAAAAATAGTCAATTAAACTATAGTTAATGTAAATTACTTTAGACATTTAATTGCACGTCAAATTATTATACTTATCAAGGATTCCATTAGCAAAGAGGAAGTGTATAAAATTACGTAAGAGTAAAAGTCATAAGTGCAATGTGTGTAAGGTTACACTGCCGCTTTTTTACAGATGTGTGAATCTATTTCAATTTAATGTTCAATCACCTTTAATACAATATAAACAACGGAATGTGATACGAACAAAGTGTCTTAATGATCGGTACTTTATTCACAATCTTTTTAATACATAGACAGTTATTGTGATGACGGTAACTGTGGGGTGAGGACGTGTGTCGCTTGCCTTCACAGTTTCGCGATATCATGCAAGTCCGATAGATAATTCGGAAAAATTAAACTTAATATAATAGAGACCTAAATCCTTAAAATTGATAAATAAACAATGAAAATATTTTAGTTTATTTTTTGAGTGTAAGAATATTGTGAAAATGGATGAAGCTTTTGCGCATTTGGATGGAAGTGAAAGTAGGAAAAATAGAATTTCCAGAAAGGACTATGTGCCGCCAGACGGAGGCTGGGGTTACGTCGTCTGTCTTGGTGTTGGATTTACATTTGTAAGTAATTTTTATGTCAATACCATAACTCACAGCTTGATTCCCTCTGAGAGTCGCGTATATCTAAACACTAAACACATTTTAATTTTGATAATTTAATCAAACATTTAATTTTATTACAACGATTTTGGTAAAGACTTTATTGCGTAATTTTTCGGAATAGCTGTTTCTCATTAAGGTAATTTATTCTTTACTTATCATAAATTGAAAATTATAACTTTTCAAATTACAAAATGTTAGGATAATATAATATTAAATTACATTGCGGTTCGTTATTTGTATCAGTGATAGGAAACTTATACGATAATGGACATACTTAATATGCATTGTAAACACGAATAACGTATAAACATAGATCATTATATTGCAGCAGTTTCTAACGTGTCGCGTCGGTAGCATGCACACAGGGTCACAAAAAAATTAAATACCAGTTTATTAGTTATATTTAGCATTATTAAAAAAATATATATTTATACGAATAGATTTACGTTTTTATTTATATTTTGTTAGCCTGAAGTCCTACAGCGAAGCAAACGCTTATAATTCCGCATGTTTAGGAGGGCTTCGAAGTTGATCTTGAAAAGGTCGATTGCGAGGACCACTTGATGCTTGCTATTTTAAAACAGTTTATTGAGGAGGCCTGTTCTATTTGAGAAAATCTAAGCCCTAAAATATGATATTTAAATATTGTTTGCATATATTGTTATATTGTTTTCGTGGTATAAAAAGTTGTGACCGTGTTCGGAAAGGTTAATGGAATATTTTGCTATATTATCTAAACAAATCTAATTGATATTTCTCTTAAATTGATAAGCATCGATTTGTAACACAAATTGGTGTTAAGATTCATTTTTTTTATTTTAATGTTTTGATTAAAGTACATAAATAGCATTTACTATTTAGAAACTAGTTTTTTCTTGCCTACATATTAAAATTGTGCAATCTTGCTATCTGGTTTATATGCTTTATGATTGCGCAATAATGTGTAGACAAAACCGCGGAAGAATAGCGCTCACTTCACTGGTATTGGGAATTGTGTCCTTGTCATTTAGGATTTGAGAACTTACTTCCCATAATTTTAGGAACTAATGTTAAATATATAATTAGCCATGTTCGAAATAAAGTTGGCAATTTGATTTAATGTTGCTCAACGGATTTTTTTTAGAAATATTAGCTGGCTCTCCTTGGTGGTCTTGTTTATCAGTGTGCCTATGTGATATGGAATGGGAGGTCTGGGTTTCAAATGCCAGGACGTGCCAAACGTTGCGTGCGGTTTTCTAAACCTTTTTCTAAACCACTCAATTCTTCTTGCAGCATATTTGATTATGTGGCATAGGCCCCATAAATAATGCGATAAAAGGAATACTTTCGGTATTCGTAACAAGGGGGTGCAGCTTAGATTTCAAAATAAGAAATGGGAGTAACTACATATTTTTATATTGTTAATTATATCGACGCATTAAAACGCGATGTTTATTTATTTATTTTTTATTTTACATACATAGTTAATTTTTCAAACTGATGCAATTTCAATGAAACATAAAAATTCATTGCCTAGTCGTCTTTTTCACCTCATGGCGTTTCAGCTGTGATCTGAGAGATTTGGTTTAATTTTGATACAAGCTCTATGAAACTTTTTTCTAGTGTGGCCAACTTTGGGTTTGGACCTGAAATAAGGCGTTGGCCGTTCTACACCAGAGTAAGAATCATGTAATAAAATATGAATAATGACTATGTATTAACCAGTTTTATTTATTATATTGATGATTAGGTATTTGTCAAAATATATCAAGGTTTTTAATTTATTGTGACATTATAAGTTAAATATACAGTTTTTATTTATATTGTTTTTATTTAGATTAGGTAATTATAATCATGCAAGCATAAAACTTGTCAACGCTTTTTTATATTCAATGCACATAAAACCTAAGTATAATGTAGGTTTTTTTTCATCAAAATCCTTACCACCAAATTGCTCTATATCTAACGATTCAAAAATTCTTCGTAAGAAAGTTAAGCAATTCGATAACTATTTAATTGTTGTGTATTCTCTACTCATTTTCCGCCACATGATACACTAACACTTACACTCAAACTACACTCTCATTAATAAGTATTTCTGCCGACCATAGTTCACCTCTTCCACCCTTCTTCCAAACATGCAGTCTGACGCACACACATCACCAAGATTGATACCGAAGCTATGGCGTTTAATTTTATAACCCACCTGACTGCCGCGGAGCCGACCATGTCCACTGCAAAATCATGCCGTAAAAAGACGCATATTTTGTAAAATGGAATCAAACCCAAGACAATGCAAGGACAAGATAAAACTTACAACAAATGATAATATAATTTGTCCTTCATAAAATCAAAGGCAAATAAATTACCCATATAGTTTAATATGAGCAATTCTTACTTCGGATAAAGGTTTGCCGTTATCATTATTACTATTTAGATGCTTTATTACTGCCTAAGTAGTGATGAGTATTATAAAAACCGGTGGCGCAAACACGTATCATGGATGATAATACTTAGTATTTATATGTTCAACGAGATAATCGTTAATTTTATGAGCATTTTCGACCATGTGACAATAAAACTATTTTGCAGATTTTCGCCAAATAGTTTTATTTTCGGTCACAAGGCGGACCGGGACCACAAAGGCTGCAAGTCTTCGAAACGTCGGCAAAAAATTATAATATAACAGCGATAAAATCCGCAAAATAGTTTTATTTTAATATCTAGCATTTGTGTACGATAATAAGCACATAAGAAATCATTATCTGTAAATAAATTTTGTAAAAATTCCATACTCAAACATGGGTTATAAAACAATGGTGGTCGCATGCTATAGTAAAAGTTACATATTATATAAGCTAGAATATACGTTGTACCTTGGATCGTATATACGTAAGTGCTGCATAAATGCAAACCGTTAATTTCAGACAACCACATTTTCTCGTTTTTGCTTTTATTGCACGAAAAATAATGACGTAAGACAGCGAAATGTTAAAACGAATAGGTACATTTAAAATTAATGAACTAATTAAATCAATGCCAATAAATTTACGTAAAAACAAAAGTTTAAGAAATAAAACCGGACTACGATCGACGTCAATAAGCATAAAATAGACACAAGAAGTTTGAAAATAACGTACCTATCTATTATCAGTAAAAAATATTACTTATTAATTTTTTTATATATTTGAGGAGCTGGTTGTACTCATTGAAAATGTTTAGATATTTTTTTGTTTGGATTTAGAAACAATTTAAATCGTTAATAAAATAAACAATTTTGTTCCTAATTAAAAAATAAATTGGGTTTTAGGTTTTCTTAAATTTTTTTTCAGTTGTAAAGAAAATGAAATTGTAGATCTTTGAATAAAATGGAGATACGTTGCATATATTTTATTTTCACAATACATATTGTATTAGTTATTAGTGTTGCTCGTGGCTCCGCTCGAGTGTATATGGTTTTCCGGGATAAAACTCTTGCTATATATTTGTCTTGGATTAAAAGTATATCCTTCTCAGGGTCTCAATCTATCTCCATACCAAATTTTATCGAAATCAGTTCAGTAGTTCAGCCGTGACACCGTAATAGAAACAGACAAACAGAGTTTCACATTTATGTTTTAGTATGGTATAAGCAAATAAACGTTTTACTGGTCAATAGCAACTGGAAACGTAGGTACTTGTACTGAGAATGGTAGCGTTCTGGGTTCAATACGTAGGTCAGGTAAATAAATGCCAAAATTTATAAATTTAGAATTCCTGCTGTTATTTTCTTGGTTATGGTTACATGTTTATGCACAGGAATTTTATCAGGACACTGGGTTTAATCGTCGCTTTGTTGCATATAAACAATAATTCATCAAAATTGCTCCTCAATATAGATATTTGAATATATAAATCCTCATTTTACTATGCTGTAATAGATACTGAGGTAATTTAATACAAAGTTCGTGCTTATCTAAATTTGCTTTCGGCTTAAACACCGCATATTATAAAAGAAGGCGTCATAATATGACGCGTGCTGCTTATTATTGTTTATAATATTATTGGATTACTTTTATTTTTTAATAAATCCCCTTAATAGGATTTGGATGCATGAAATATTTTTATGATTGACAAAAAAAAATCTGACTAATTTTATGTGTCAAAAATTAAAACAGTGTTCTTAAATAATTTCATGTACTTAATAATATAATAATAATATCAGCCCTGTATTATACTGTCCCATTGCTGCACGGGCCTCCTCTACTTCTGAGAGGTATTAGATCTTAGTCCTGTCCACGCTGTCCTAGTGCGGATTGGTAGACTTCACACACTCTCAAAAGTCTTATAAAGAACTTCTCAAGTATGCAAGTTTCTTCATGATGCTTTCCTTCATCATTAAAACAAGCGGTAATTTACAAAGAATACACATATAATTAAAGAAAACTCACGAGGTGTTTGCTTATGGTTTTTGAACCTGCGGACTTTCGTCTCGGCAGTCCGTTCCACATCTAGGCTATCGCCGCTCTCCTTGACTTGTTTAATGTAAATTGTAATGATTATAAGACGATATAATTATCCAATCCAATTTATTTTGTTTGGCAATATAATTATTACATTGCGATCGTGTATCTTATATTTGCATTAGCGTTTTATGTTTCCGATAGATTTGAATAAAGGTTGTATGGATGTTTTCCGGCATTCCATAAAAAATACTGTAAGGTTGTTCAACTACAGGATAATTGGTTAGCAAAATATATAATATTATTGTTGTTAGGAGTGTTTGTAAACAAAATACGACTAAGTTTAAGAGTATGTTGAGCTATGCTACGTGTAGGATTTCATACAAAAACATTTCACATTAAATGTTGAATGTTTTATATGTCTCAATTTAACTGGTTGATATTTTATCGTCGTAGTGGTTTTCATAACGATGGAAAATAAAAAAGAATAAAAATGGTGTTACTGTTAGGTATACATTCGATGTAGTGTGCCCTCCGCTAATAGTAAATGATATAACGAGCTTTCTACGTAATCCAGATTATAAATTCTGAAGGCGTCATTTACTCTGCCACATATGCTATTTCTGTTATAATATGTATGCAATTATTTAAATGATTTTTTTCAAGTAGTGACCAGAGCAACTATCTAATTAGACTTACAATAGTTTGGCTAAAGTAGAATAATTTATTTGATTTTAAATTACTTTGAATATTTTGAATCCTTTATTCCAATGGCGTACCTTTTGGTTAGTAAAATTTTTTATACCCACTATTAGAAAATATATTATTACACAGTATTTTTCAAATACATAACTACAATATGTGTTTACCAATATAAAAGTTGAGCCAAATGATAAGTCTAAAACTATTATTTTTATGTTTCTAAAATTTTATCAAATGGCTCGCACTATTTACTTCGCAGTCATAACTCATACATAATCATGTTTTTTTAAAAGATCATACAAAGTCGTAGGGCATAGATTCTATTTAAATTAAGTTGTCACACAAGTTTAATGTGTTTTGTAAGATGTTTGATTAGTAAATAACTTATTAAGTTGATAATTAAGCATACGTTATTAATTTTGTTTATGTAGTGATTGAAAGCACGTAATAAATAACACCATCTTGAAAACACATAAATTAAAATTTTGGACTTATGTATCTTTTTCGTTTATAACGGCTTATGAGAAGTAAAATGTCTCTTCAAAACATTATTGGAAGAAAACATGTTAAGTACTGTTTCAATAAATACCCGTAATATTTCATTAAGTATTAGAAAATATCTTTCTTTCCTAATCTAGTGAGATTAGGATGGAGGATCTTAAATAACATTTATTAAGGATTTTGTTTCTATCTTCTACGAAGAGGATATACTTTTACTACTTTGAGAACGTTAAATATTATTATCTTCTATTATATTTCTTGCTTTACAAATTATTCTAACGTGTGTGACGTACTATACTAACAAGCTTTAAAACCAAGCTTGAGTGACGGTGTATGACGAATGCGGAATCCACAGCGTATGAAAATTTATTATATGCGCTGAATGCGTATCGTGATATTATCCATACTTATAAAAATATTTTAAGAAAAAAATTAAACCGCCTTCAAAAACCACTCGAAACCAAAAAATAATTTCACATAACAGGTATATACTGGATACCAATTTTGGAGTCGGTGCCTTATTAAAATTGCTAGGTAAGCTAGATAAATACAACATTTCAAAACCTTTATTCTTTCTACGAGAAAGAAGGTTACGTAAACAATTCATTTAATCGGTTATATACTTACGTGTGATTGTGGTGGATCTAGTACTGTTTTGAGTAACAATATTATTATATCGCGTTTTTTAATTATAAAATTTACTAGCGACCCATTCAGGCTCGATATCAGGACGTATGCAATTTTTTTTTCTGTCGTATCTGTTTCAGCGCGTTTCATCGCTCGGCTTAGATAGCAACAATAGACGACCGCGGGTGGCGCGCCGAAGAAAGACCGTTTTAATTTATTTCGTCGCGCCATTTTAATTTTGCGATAACTTCTAAGGAATTGATTTAAATTAAATAAATCAATGAGGCATGGAGATAGTTTAGGCCCAAGCATATAGGCCCCATTTTATCCTGGGAAAATATAAAGTGGGATTATCACAGATAATTTTCATGCGGGCGAAGCTGAGAGAAAAAACTAGTTCATAATAAGTGGAAGATATAAATAACATAATAATATACCTTATGTCTGTGGTTAACTATAGTTGTGTTTCTGAATGGCTGTTTCGCATTCGCAACTGCCCGTTTGAAGTACTTGCAAATTACGCATAGTGATTCTAACTTGCTCACTGATCTAATTGCTATTATTTTGTTTGTCATAAAAATAATGTTTTTACAATAATATTATGATGTCTAGACCATTTTTTGTATGAAAAGAATCATAAAAAGTAATAGAATACGTGACCATATGAATATATGAGGCTTTGCTAAAGTATATATTTAAGTACCTACTTATTATAACTAAGTATAAACCATATTATTGATAATTAAGTTTGAACAAGATAGTTACTTATTTCAAAAATATCGACATATCTAGGAATTATAAATTAAATCTCTCATGATCTCAATACTAATGCATTTTTGCATACTTACATTTTTTTTAAACTGTAGCAATTTAATCTGTGTTTGGATATGTATACTATTATATAAAGCTTAGGAGTTTGTTTGTTTGTTTGAACGCGCTAATCTCAGGAGCTATCGATTCATATTGAAAACATCTTTTCGTGTTAGATAGCCCATTCAGGAAGGCTATAGCTATGTCACATCACGCTATAACCAATAGGAGCGGAGCATTCATGAAAAATGGGAAAATATATTCCTTTTGAAGGTTTTCAAAATTTGCGCTGCGTAAACGGTTAAAGTTACGCAACAATCTTGTATGACTACATTTTTCACTTAAAATTATTTAAATATACAATGAGGGCAAATAATAACTTACTAGATCTACCTGCTAACTGTCTATGTAATGTTAATATCTGAAATTAAGAACATTTTATTTTACTTTTTTTTCCTAGGTATTTTTTACTTTTATCTTTGCTTGGCAGTTGCCGGTCTTCCCACATGACAATAAAATCCAATATAAAAAGATATATTTATCTATTCGATGAAGCAATTATTGCCACCAATAATAGTTTTTTAAATGTCTATTAAGACTGTTATACGTCAACGAGATCGAGAATTATCTGCTATTGCGCAAGTACAGACAACGTAACTTTATAACGATAATTGCGTTACATTATTGCTAATAATAATTGATCCGCCTAAATCAGACTAAGACTATTATAGGGCTGTATAATATTATTCTTTAGTCTGTAATTTTTTTTTATCACAATATACACAAAGTTAGAATTTAAAACACAATTTAGCCACGCATTTCGCCGTTTTTAATATAATATCACGAAATAAGTAAGGTATACTAAATTGAATAAAATAAAAAATAGTTTTTTTTAGGTAAACGCGGACTGGTAAAACAGGTACTATCGCATAAATCGTAAATTTATCAAATTATAATTTTATAATTTATTCAATTTTGTGGTCAGTTAACGATAAAATAGACTTATAATCGTTTTGTATTTTATAATTTATTTTAATTTTAATAATATTTTGTGTTGTCCATATTACTTAGATACTTACATTATAAATGCAAAAGTACCTAATTCCGACCGTTTATTTCGGTTTCACGGCTGAATACTAAAATGATATCGATGAAATTTGTTTCGAAAATTCGTTCCCAAATATAAAAAAAAATACGCGATGATGGCCTAAGTAGGAAAATTGTAAGATAATATTTTTATATATTTATTTTCAATATTTTTCTCCAAGCTCGTCACACTTTTTTCGACTATCTGGCAGGGTTTCTATGCTAATGTAAAATATCTTTAAAAGTGTTTTCTAGTAGTGGAGACTTAATGAAATCACATAGTACAGGAACGACTTTATTGTGTGCGTGACATTGGTCATGGCAGGAACGGAACAGGAAGAAGCAACGACAGTGTTGCCATCTGTTAAGAGGCATGTCCATAAACCTACTTTAATTATTGTTGTCCATTTGACAAACAGCACTCGTCAAAATTTTAACCGACAGTGGCTTTTACTTCATTATTCGTGAAAAGAATTTAGAATTTAATTTAGTTGACGTCGGAAATCGCCCAGTAGTTTGATCATCTTCCACGCTCTTTGGACAACGTTTAATCTCTATCAACTTTTTTTTAGTAGCATACGAAGGTGCTAATTCAGCTAGTTTTTAACAAGAATTTATTAATTATCCTAAGTATTAAGACTTTTTAGGCAGATCAGTATCTGCTTAAAAAGGCTTAATAAGGTGCCGTTAAGTTTGTAATATTCTCAACAATCGCCTTTATATGTTCCACAATATTGTGTGAGAAATCGTTACTAATAAAAATAAGAAAATGCAATTTTACATTTTACTCATTATTAAAGGGTCTAGCTTTTGAAAAATATTACTTTCTGATCTATGTTAGGTCATGAATTTATCTAACGGTTCTGGTAATGAAAACCTCTGCATTTCATGCATTTATCGGGTTGTCTTAGGAAAATCATTAGAGGAAGTAGCATCACCTCCACGTATACTATTCGATATTAGTCAATTGGAGAGTTAGAACAAAAATATATGAGAAAGTAAATGTGAAAGTTTTTAAAGAAATTTAGAGGTTCAGATGCTCGGTTAAAGAAATATTTTTAGATGGCGGCGACTGCATATTACTGATTACCTGCTTACGGTAGAGTCAAGTCTCTTGTTAAGATTGATTGTTTGTTAACTATTAGTGCTTGCATCAGTTAACACGCGACTTATCGTGTTCACTTCAATGCAATCGTGTTTATTAAGTACATATTTGTCAAATTCCCACCTCTATATATTGTATTTCTAAAACAATATTAAAGGTGCCATTGTGGAAACAGATTATGTAACATAATACATTAGTTATATTTATTGTAAGATAAAATTATAATCTATTCTATTTGAAGCGTGTAAATCATATATAGTTAGCATAAAATAGAAGATATATAGATGTAGGCACATTTTTTATTTTTAAATGAATATTATATTTAAACAAGATTTAAATGGTAGACATTTAAAAGGAAATGAATGCGGATTGTTACAAAGTGTTGTGAAATAATAATTTATTATGCGCGTAGTTTTTTAAATCAAATATTGTTTTGTTATTTTCTTCCTATCAAGTAATTTCATAGACAAAAGCACACAATAACAGTAAATGGAATATGATTGATAAAACCCATAATACAATTTAATTTATTTGTATATTACTTGTCATAACATTTATTACGTATACAGATAGATAATTAATGATTGCATTGAAGATAACTTTTATTTGCAACTGGATTTGTAAAGTTTATACGTGGTGCATACATTAGCTAGATTAGTTTGTTGTTAAAAACAACTCTTCTTGTTGTTCACATACTTATGACAAAAGCTGTTGTTGTAGCGTAGATTAAATGGATGTTAATCTCTATTTATCTTTAAAACTTATTTTATAACTATACTAGCGGATAACAATGGAATTTCCTTATAAACACTATAAAGTAATTATAGTATTAACGTTATTTATCTGTGTCCTACGAAAATAATACGTTTCATTAACATGGTGCCCTCTGCTTATAGTATTTTTAGAAACAATGTATTTAATGTTAAATACATATAGTTGAACTGAAAAATTGAACATCATATTTGTTCAATATTTTATCTTGTGGTGATATTGTGACTTGTGTCATTCATTTCATTATGAAAATGTCATTAAAATTGTGATTTCGTGCATCTCCTAAATGGAACATTATTTTAATTTACAACCAACACTTCAATAAAGAACATTTTGGTGGCATATATTTTTTTACTTATTCGTAAACCTTTGCATATTCCCGCCCGTAACACGTGCACTGTAAATGTATGGCATTAATATTCAAGCTACCCCTATTTGGGGAAAAGCCTTAAAAGTCGAGGTAACTGACTTACTGTCGGAAATAAAGCTTTAAGGGCGTCCTTTTATCTTACTTTTAATTGCAATTAATTGTATGATATATTTAACTGACTCCATTATTTATCTGCAGCAATAAAGTCTCCTTTCTGAGAACAGATTATTCTGATAATATATTTCAATATATTGTCGTTGTATTATTATCTCCTTGTAAGTCATATGTGGCTGTCATCCTTTTGCCATCCATTTTGTGGTGATCATGACCCACAGTCCGTCCGACATGGCACGTAGTTCTTATCTATTTATATTTGAGCTTAGCGGTCTTTTATCAATAACATTTACTTTGGGCGTCATATACGTCTTGTCATTAATTATAATATATACTGAAGCTTAGGTATCTACTACTAGCTTAGGTATATACTGTAGCTTAAGGTATCTTTATCTTTCCTTTGATTTTTACTATATCCAAGTTTTATAGTAATTAAAAGTTGTGTTACATATTGGACATAATATTTTGATATAAATTTTTTTGCTGTTTGCAGTAATTTTTGTCTTGTTTGATGCATTGCATGCATACAGCATATTATTTTTATAGGTTTTCGGATTAAAATATCACGATTGTCGAATTTCCAATCCAAAGCTATTACTAAATATTTATTTAATAATATCATGTCTGTATATACTTATTATAAAAATTGCAATATTAAAAAAATAAACATGATCATTGTTAAAATTCAAATCTTTAAGTAGGTATAGAAATGAACAAATAGTGGATAAAAAATATTAAGTATAAGTTTTTTTACTTTTTATGTTTTTTTGACCTTTAACCTCCGGTAGATGATGTATTAATCTATTGGCTATCGGATACCCACAATTGTCAATCGCCGACCGTGCCTGATCCTTATGGGAAGCCTTATAAACGGCTTATAAGTCTTGCCTTTAGATTAGTTTCAGGTTAATTAATCCGATATTAGACGATAACGCTATTCAAATTCAACACTTCGAAAAAATCTATTACACCGCGTCAATATAACTAAATTGATCTCTTTCGTAAATTGGGTATGAAATGCAATAGTAAATGCTACGATATTCCATGAAAACCAACAGCTATTTATGTAACATTAGGTTTCAAAAACATTCAGGCTACGTAGAGAAATGCAAATACATTCGAAAACAACACAACACCCCTTTTTTAATGCGGTCGGTGAAAAATGTTGGTCTAAACTCAATCTACAGAGGAGGCCAATTCTACTAACCTTACCGGTAACTCCAAAAATTTTGTGCGCTCAGTCTCCACAAGACCAAATGCACGCCCATGCACGGTGGCATATTTGTTGCGGCCCTAGGAACAAAGTTAAGTGTGTGTACCACACGGTTGCCAATTCACATTGAAGCCAATAAGGGCTCGCGAACATTTCCTGGCCTTTTCCCCTCCTTCCTTTCTAAGAGGCTTCCTTCTCCTTGCCCTAATTCCCTTTCCCAGATATCCCCTCCAAACTTTCCTCCAGGACCATGCAGTCGGTAAACCGGGGGATTTCAGTATCCCATTCGCACGTTTCCCCCGGTGTTGACTGCGTGGACCGATACACAAAAAACCGCTAACTACCATTTAATAGTTAGTATAAACCAATCAAAATTAGACAACGCCGAGCATGTTAAATATACTTTATTGTGATTGGTCCATATTCGCTATGGATCCGTCGGTAGCGGTTAATATTCTTCCTAAGAATCGGCCATTATGTTTAATTTTGGAAATATCCTGAAGGATATTAAATAGATACAGTCTGACGACTGGTCGCGTTTTAGCTGATAACCATTCAGAAATAGAGGCTGATATAATTCGGATGATCACTTATCGACGCATAATCACCTAATCAACTTTATACATAGATCGAGTGTTTTTCCGTGCTAGATAAAATTTGTTTTCGCCAATAAAAAAATTCTTCGTGATTAATAGGCTTTCGTTTCCCTTGTAATGTGAAACCGGTGCGATGACATAGCCAACACGTGCTTACTACAAACCCACGTGAGGTTACCAACTTAATTTTGTTGCTAACTTACCTTCCTTTGACTTCGGTAATTAAACCATGATTCTTGTGGTTTTGTGTTTATGGGCAGTAGAGATCATTAAATATATTTAAATAACTCATTGCAAGACAGGCCTAGTTTTTAGCTGCCTGAAATATTACCACGAAACCACTTATTAATTTAATTATAAGAACCTACGCTTTAGAGGGTAAAAATGGATTGTCATGCGATCACATTTAAAGTCAAGGTATTTTTTTTTATAATTTTTATGCCTGTCAACCCAAGTTAGATATAACACGACTTTCCTTAGTATCTACGCTACGCAAATGTCCCAAATGCTATGTTACCAAGTTGTTACTAGGAGTTGGTTTATTGAGACTCGTATTGCCTTGGTCGCGTTGGTCATGTGGTTCTAAAGTTGAATAGGGAACCGGCCTATGTTTGATTTTGTTCACTATTCTATATGTAGTGGTTAATAACACAAAAAAGAAGCACTCCTGCAAAAATTGCATAAAAATTGGTTAAAAAATGAGCTAGTAATTCATATTTCAAATATTGTAACGTGCAAAAGTGGGCGCGTTGTGGGGATATCGCTTCATCTCTTTCTTTCGCACGCGTCGCAATTCCCACTGACGTCAAATGTGGGTATTTTGTCTCTTTTCTGTTTCGTGTTATTTACCCCTTTCACCGACATTCAAAGACTTATAACTTGTTGATTTTTTACCGGATTTTAATTATTCCTTTTGTGTTATAATTTATATTATAACGTAAATATTTGATAATAGTGAAGAACTAAAATGAGTCCGGTACCCTATTGCATGGGTATTTGAGGTGTATACTTATAACGCATGAGAAGTCAATTAATATTAATTTAACATATTTTCAGATGCTGGGTTTCGGATCATCGAACGCGTTTGGTATTTTGTTCCACAATTTCTTCTTAGAACAAGACAGTGGCAGCGGTCTACCGCTCGTTATCGGCGTATATAATGGAGCTCTCTCCATAGCAGGTAAAATTATATTTATTATATTCTTTGTAGAAATATTTATCCATTTAAATTTTATAAAAAATGCAATAAATGCAACTGGCAAGGATTTAAAATATCAAATTATAATCCTTTAAGACGAAATGACTTTCTCGTTCTTGAATAATGAATTTATTTTTATGTCTATCAATTAACAACCTGTTTTTCAATGTTTTAAGACATTTAAACAATCTTAGATGTAACATTTTCTTGCCAGCTGTGCAGATCAATATCTATACATAATATATGTGAGCAATTCATGGATGATTCATTTTGAATATTATTTAAAAAACGGAGTTTTATAATATAAACATATAGCTAAGTATCATATATTTTTAAGAAATTTGCATTTCTGTGCTGCAAAAAATAATTACATTTTGAAACATAAGTAGGTAGTTAATATAAAGTTTTAGATATATAATTTTATTGGGCCAGTTTCAATGATCTATGCTAAAACCTTTTAAAGCGATAACAAGGTGCGAGATTATTCTTTTTAATTTAATTTTTCCTTTGAATACGGACCTTTAAATTTGTCTTTATTTGGTACTGTCGCGTGTCGAGGCACGTGGGCGTCGCGTCGTAGAGTAGATAGCACGCATGTGCCACGTGGACAGCGCGGGTTTGACGTAGGCTAAATCCTGGCTCTTGAGCGCTTTAGATAGCACCTTTGCTGCGTCCAGATATAGTTACTACCGACCTGAGACGGACCTCAACATCGTGCATCTGATACAATCAGTGTGGATATGGTTTACGGGTGTAACATATCGAAACACCAATTCGATTTCAGATTTCGGGGCAAAGATATTAAATCACATTTCGTTGATATTTGTTTTGTTCGAGACTTATACTTTCTTATTTTACATCTACGGATCGATCAATTATTGTTAAGTGTTACATTAAAACAAATAAAAATAACACACATCACAATTTTTATCCCCGAAGGGGTAGCAAGAGTTGCAGCAACCAGGGTACTCACTTTTTGCCATGTCGATTCCGTTCCACCATATTCAAGTCTATTAGTATATCGGGTACAAATTACTGACTCCGGGCTCAGCAGAAAAATCCAATAACATTTTACCTTACCCGGGATTCGCACCCGGAATATGTCGACGCCACCGAAGCGGCTTCAGTCGGTTCATAATATTTTATTTCTTTAGACCATTAAAGAAGACTCTAAACCTATATCAAAACAGCGAACTGTTCATAAAAACACACATAATATTCTTAGCTGCAAGTATGGAGTCTCCAACTAAGACCGTCGATCGCCTGGGAGGATTGTCGTTACATGCATAACCCGCGAACTTCCATATAAGTGAGACAGTAGAATGGCGGAGTTTAAGTTGGTAAGTCAAATCGTTGAGTTCGGTTAATCTTTAAATGGATTATCCCGTGTCGAATAAAAGTGTAGACGTCTCCCGAACACAGAAGCGAAATTACTTAAAAAAAATTAATGGCTCGGCTCATGTACCGTACCTTTCTGGCGAACCGAACAGATATCACTGTCTATACTAAGCGTAACGTAGCTTGTAACATACCTTGTAACATCGCGAGTTCGCGATGGATGACGTCATAACGTAGCACCACATATACAGAAAAATACACACAGAAGGGTTCTTGTTGCTCGGCTCGTTTTCAGCGAACGGTTACGAAGTTCGGACGCAGCGTTGCTTTCTCCACGCGGGCGGGGCGGGAACCGCACCAATCCACGTTGCAAAAACTCTAAGCGCTTTGAAATCAACGTGCCATTGCGCGTGTCCATAGATTATTTTAGTAGTCAATACACACCGTCAAAACGGGATTTTAAAACCTGTCAGGTTTGGTATATCAACCTGAAGATAAATGATCATAAAGGATCGAAGAATTTTTTTGGGCCTCCGCCAATCTCATTGCCGTTACAAGGTTTATAAATTTTGCTTTTCCAATAGAACTTTAATAGTTTTGTGTGTTTTAATGTATACTTTTATAATAAGTAAGTATAAGTATTACGTGATATAAACTAAGTAATAAAGCCATATGCGTGGCATGTCTCTTATGTTACTATTAATTATGCTATTGAACTTATTGCTTTTTGAAAGTTAATCGCATCTCTAGAATTACACAAAGTAAATACAATAAAATGCAAAATTTTCTTAAGTACTTATAGTAAAAATCAAAATAGCAAGTACATTTTATAAAAAACACCCATTCATGTCACTGTAATTCTAGAAGTGGTGTATTTAAAAAAAAATCAATATAATGTAATTTTTGGACATATTGTCTGTTCTTATCTTGGCGGTTTTTAATGAGAAGTATCGGAAATGTAAGGCATGCAAAATTCAAAGTTACCTAAAGTAGTTTGTTATTTACGCTTACTGCTCAATTGCAACTGATAAGGTAAATGCAATAGGTATATCACGTCGTATATAAACAGAAAATAAATGAAAAAAAAAAATTAAAATAAATAAGAACAAAGCAATATGTTTAGTTTCCATTTTTAAACAAGTTTTTAAGACTGGTAATAAAATGATACTATTTTGTTTTCAAATTAAATTTTTAATGCGCTGTGCCACTTGCGTCAATATATTTTGGCATATTTTTCACTAAATAAGCATCAAATTAAGATTTTCAATTCTATCTTCCAAATAAAAATTTGGCTTGCAAATTAAGCTCTAAATATTATCAATTTTAAATTATTTATTTTGAAAATAACGCAGTAACTCGTGTATTTCGAATAGTGTTATGTATCGCCATATTTATTTTCTTAATGGATGTTTTTAGGAAAAATAATATAAATAAGAGTTACCTAAAGTTTTAAATTGTATTTTCGTCTTTTAAAATATTATACTTGTATAGGGTTTTATGATAGGTAGTTGTCGTGCAGTGTTCGAAGTTCAATAGTTAATTTTAATATTTTTGTAACATATGCTATTGTATGTTACAAAATTGTCTCCTTCTCAATAAAAAATTTAACTGTGTCAAATTTCAAATTCCCTCCGCCTAATTTTCTTAAAAAGAGAACAAAGTTTTTGCTGAACCTATTAATATAAAAATATTCTTAGATATTAAAACAGCATGGAGCAAATGCAATGCAAAAGAGGTGGTGCAATAAGAACATTGATTATATCACGAAACACGTGATTTCTTTTACGCAATTTTGGTTTTACGTGATGATTGCTGTCGTATCTATTTTTTATTTCCTTTTATGATCCCCATTCATTTTTATATGTTAAATTATGTTGTTAAAGTGTCATAAAGTTATAGCGGCTTAAATTATTTTCCCAAGACTTCTTATGTGTTAACTTATGATAAACATCCATGCTCCTGAGCATTAACGTACTATAATATTTTTACAAACTTTCACAATGTTCAGTCAGGCACAATAGTAGTCGAACACATTATTCAAAACGCTGGAATTTATTTATTTAATTCTATGGTACACCAACAGCATATATAATAAATTATAAATTCTAAAGACATAGTAATCATTGGTAGCTGATATATATATATGTTCATAACAGGTATACACAATACACAACTATATCTAAATTACAGGTTAACTTAAGATATAAATAAAAAAAAATAAAAGAAATTAATTTGTGTAATCGATATAAGAGGATTACAAAAGTTTAATAATTTGTTTTTAAAATTTTGAAATTTATCACTCTTAATATCAAGCTCCTTTATTTTGCTAACAAAGTCATTGTACTCGTTACACGTGTGTATAACAGCGTTTTTACTCGACTTTTATGCATCTTCCGCCAAACTCACCAAGCATTTCGATATAAAAGCGTTGGTACCAGCACCTCATTTTGAGTAGATAATAGTACATTATAGTGAGATAATTCACCTGTTTTATATGCATGTAAGATTGTATTATCATATTTATAATTTTATTATAGGGATGATATATTAAAGTGCAACGGCATCATTATTGTTTATAAAAAGATTAATGGTGTCGTCGCATACATGCGTGCATAAACCTCATAAAATAATATTATGCACTTATTTTTTTATTCACTGTTATTTAAGCCGATAACAACCCAGTGGAGTTGTTTAAAGCAAAATAAAATAATTACATATTTTACAATATTACGACAGGTTAACAAAACAATGTCTCTAAAAGCATTCAAAGAATTTAAGGAATTCTTATAATCGACTAGCTTTTAAATTTGATCGATATAGGTTCAGTGGTTCAACCGTGAAAATGTATCAAAAAGACGGACAGTGTTAATTTCAAATTTATTATTTAAAAACTTTCGCCCGCGGCTCCACGCGCGACGGAAAGTTTTTCCGGGATAAATATTTCAATGGGTTAAAAAGTAGCCTATAGCACTCAGTAAATTGCAGCTTCTTATTGATGAAAGAGTTTTTATTCATGTCTCGTCAGTTCATTCTATTGGACCCCACTCCACTCGCCATCGGATTCAGTGGGGTCACTTTGTCGTGCCCATACAAAAAATTGGTTCAGTAAGTAGTTTCAGAGATTTGCCCCTAAAACCTAAAAACTTCTCGTCTTTACAATATAATTATAGATGTAGGTATGGATTGTAGTAGTAGTATTTTAAAAGCAGTTCGGTAGTTAATATGTACAACACTCAATTTTGTTTATTGACGCACAGTCTCTAATTTCACCTACTATTGATCGTAACGGCTCAAATTACTGTCCCTAATTAAGGACAGTACCGTGTATTCTAACTTCGAATCGGTTCATCAAAACAGCTGATTGGGCAAAGGCGCCGGCTCTACGCAGCCGCTACAATGTCGGTTTAGTTCATTTGATTCGTCATTCGATCTCTATCGGCTGGAATTATATTGTTTCCGTAATATAAACACTGACGGAAGCTGAATGTTGTGTCATATTGGTTTGTAAATATTATTAGATTTCTTATGTAATAATGTTCTGGTTCCATTAACGATAAATGTTTGTGACTTAACAAAGTTTTTTCCATGACATTATGACATTGAGGTTATTGGTTTGAATTTAAATGTGTTAATGCATTATCTATGTTGTAAAATGCGGTATTTTTATTTCTTATTCATTATGCGCCTTAGTGACGTGCGATTTGCCGAATGCTAAAATATTAATCTACACAAATTACATCAAATTATAGCAAAACAATATTTTTCTAGCGCCTTGCATGGAACCATTGATAGTCCACTTTGTTTTAAAACCTTCACAAACTCTGTTCTTGTAAAGAAAAACCTTTGATTAAATAGTAAGATATTAAAAATAAAAGAAGTAAAAAAAACAATAACAGTTTTGGCATAAAATAAATTTTAAACATGAATGGTGAGCTAGTAACATGGGTACTCAACATGGCCATATAGCTATAATACACTGGCTATATACTGACAATTTATATAATATATTACCAGACAGTTTTATTTTTCAAAATTAATAAACTAAACATAATAATGAAACTCTAGTTTTCAATGTATCTAAATTTTACTTCCTCAAAATAATAATTTGGCCACTGTAAACGACGTCCTACAGAAAAATATAAGATCATTTTCAAAATAGCATTGCATTTTAATCGCGTATGTTAATTGTACGTAGTTTAAAATAAAGTTTTATTAGGACTTTTGACTGGGCTAGACATCGGGCTATGTTAGATCACAGTAATAATATTTGAATACTAAAATAGCGCTTCATTGATAAATAACGCCGATACGTTAAGGTCATATTTGCTTGCTCATAGTAAATGGAAAGACCAAAACTAGATGTTATGAATAATTTTAACAACTTAGTTATTTTCGATCGTAAACATAATAGTGGTTTAACATTTTAATATTGAGGTAGTATCGTCGGTATCGGCATTAACAACCACAAAGTAGTTATATTTATGTGCTAAGCGATATATGTTTTGCTGCGTTTAGTCGTAGCGAATTAGCATATTATGCCTAAACGCTTAGTTAATGGCATGCCTTTCAGTAGCTAAGTGTGAAGTTTTCTGAAAGGTAATCGGGCACAATATATAGGTACATACTATAAAAAGCGGCGATAGCCTAGTTGGTTGTGGAACGGACTGCCGAGACGAATATTTGCAGGTTCAAATCCCAATGGCACACACCTTTGACTTTTCTAAAAAAAATATGCGTGTATTCTTTGTGAATTATCGCTTGCTTTAACGGTGATGGAAAACATCGTGAGGAAACCTGCATACCTGAGAAATTCTCTATAGGAATTTTCAAGGGTGTGTGAAGTCTACTAATCCGCACTGGGTTAGCGTGGTGAACTAAGGCCTAATCCCTCTAAGTAGTAGAGGAGGCCCGTGACCAACAGTGGGACAGTATATAATATAGGGCTGATATTATATAAGTACTAATATACATAAATACAGTCTGTAAATCATTCTTATGATAAGTAGATTTTAAATGAAAGGGAAGCCTGCAGGAATCGGGTTATATGGGCCTTCCCCACTGATGCCTTTAATCTATACTAATATAAATGTAAGAGTTTGGATGTTTGTTACTAAATCATGCCAGAACGGCTGAAAGGATCTGGATGAAATTTGGCATAGAAATAGTTTAGAGTCTGGAATAGCCATAGGCTACTTTTATACCGTGAAAATATATGGCGGGAATTAACCGGGAATAACTTTTTACTGTCTTTTATTATATGGTTGAAATATGTATTTTTAAAAGAGAAATAGAACTGATAAATTACAAAATCTAATAAATGATAAACTTTAAATATGACAGTGTTGCATTCAGGAAGCCATTCGCTAAGTTTGAATGGAAATTTACCCTAACTTGGACCCAAACACAGGCTGCGAGCTAAATTAATATTCATTATTAAATTATTTACTTTCTTGTAGAAATATAGAAACTAACTAATTATGTATTTAAGCTCTCAATGTATGCTCAACGCGTCCTATTTCAAATTTCTTTGCAACAAAAAATAAATGAGTACAATTTTTTGTCATGTACATATTTAATTATTAGTGTAAACCATAACTAAGCTTATTGTAGAGTATTCAAAATATTTTATGATGTCAATGACCTTCTAAACATATACCTCGTGTATTTATTTATTACTTATAAATTAATTATCATTTCTTAAAGCGAAAGTCTACAAAAAACAGAAGACTCTCTTCAATAAAAAAAGTTGCGGTTGAGCTAAAACAAAGCTGGTTTATGAAAGCAAGTCTTGCTTTCTATGCAGTAATCTAAAACAAAGCATAAAAGTTGCTTCTGTTGGACTGGAAAAATCTCATTTAGAATTTACTAACTGAACTTGCGTTGGATCTTGATTGACTAGATCTATGAATAACATCTGGGCCTCACTACAAATACTGCGATAATTGAAGGAAAATTTTTGGTATTGTTCCAGGTTTTTTGGGAGGAATAGCATTGAAGAAGTATTCGTTTCGTCAAGTTGGCTTGGTTGGAGCTGGACTGTTCGTTCTTGGAGATATCCTTACTATATTTGTACAAAGAACGTATCAATTAGTATTTACATTTGGAGTTGTACGAGGTAAGAACAATATGATATGTTCTTGGTAGATGTTACTCTACCCATTTTGATTCTTGGTTCAAATATTATTATTATATGGGGCCACCAACAATGTCATTTTAATTTATTTAGTGTATTTTATAACCTACAAAACGTTACGTAATGATGGTGTCGTAAATTATTATTATTAAATGAGCGACAAACAAGGACTTTGTCTACCTTTGAATTACTCTTTTGATCTGTGCAACCTAAACTAAAACGTTACAATGTATGATTAAGGTTTTGGAACTTTTCTTAATACATTTATGAATGTGAATACTAACTAGTGTTTTCTTGGATTAAACTGTTTCTAAATTGAGATAAACGTTGATAGAGTAGAGGTATTAGTTACTTTCAACCATATTTTAATTGACATATATTATGGACTACGTAGGTATGTATCTATGACGAAACAGGAGGTCTTTGCTTGCGTAAGTAGTCGAACAGTATTACAATACCTAGAAGAGTGATTTTACTATGATAAAAAGGTTTTGTTGTAAAAGAATAGCTGAGTATTTGGTTTATAGCAGTGTTGACAGCATAACTAGCACTTTGCCGGATTCCATGATTGAATAATTAATTCGAAGAGTTAGTGTTTAGATCATAAATGAGCCGATTTGTCAGCACAATTACTTCAATGCCAACCACATCAATCAAGTTTTCCTAGATTTAAACCTTGACATAGATTGTAAAATGTATTATTTTCACTTTACTATTTACAAGCAGTATCGTCTTATTACGTCTAATTGAGTTGATATACATTTTTTATCAGTTTCTCAAAAGCAGACAATAAGGAATCTATGGGCGAGTAAAACGTTTTAATAGAGTTCTCATTATCACGTTTTTCTATTACTTCAATATTGATGATAGTGATTACAATGTTAATAAAAACAGCAATGCGAACACGATATCGCTTGATTTATCTAGTTGCGTCATCGTAAAAAATATTTAGTCCTTTAGTTTGGGTTCACTAAACAAAATTATTTCGACACAAGGAAAACAAATTAGTTGTATATTATCATTCTTATAAAGTATTAACAGGAATTATATAAATCTTATTAAACTACTTATTATACAGGTGCGGGGTTCGGAGTAATGATACCAGTCAGCTTCACAGCGTTTAATTGTTATTTCACCACCAAAAGAACGGCCATGATGAGTGCAAACCAAACAATGAGCAGTATTGCGTCGATAACATTTCCTATGCTGGTGACATTCTTACTCTCAGAATACGGGTTTAGATGGACCTTGGCATTGATAATGGCAGTGGATTTGCATTTAGTCTTCGCCATGCTTGTTATGCATCCTGTGGAGTGGCATTATATTAAGGCGGATAAAGTTGACATAGGTAAGGAATTGATGAAATATTTTAGTAACTATACGGTTTCTTTTTTATATGCGCACGGCAATTGATATCACTGCAACTGATGCGAAGTAGGATCCACAACTCTCCCGCCAATCGATATAATTATGTCGGCTTGTGGGAATCCGGATATACCTGGATTGATCCTCGAAACACTTACGTAGGCCATTTTGGTGGGTTTTAGGCCTTGTGTACGGTGATCGCAAAAATACCAGCAAAAATTCGGGGAATTTATCTTAAAGTTAAGTGATAATATTTATGTTTTAGAAATTAAAAATGTTTTGGTTAAAACTAGTCAATTTGGTATTGTACAGTGTATAAAAATATATTTGGATATTATAAGAGTTAGTAGGCATACTTTTTTGTATTTGTAATCTATGAAACAAAAATAACTGTATTTCAGATTACTGTTTAAAGATAAATACTTAGAAAAAAAGGTTTCATGTAGTACGAAAGGATAGAGGACTTTTAAGAAGCTTTTTGACTTCATTTACATGTGAACTGTTCTGTAAAGCAGTAATAATAATACCACATATTATAAAATGGCAAATTATAAAAAAGGATTTTAAATAACGAATTATTATTTTTAAAATGACCTCCATTTTTATTGTCTACTAGCTTTTGCTCGCGGCTTCGCCCGCGTGAAGGTGTTTTCCAGGATAAAATTCCACTGTTTGATAAAAGTCTTGCTACATATTTTCCCGGTACTTATAGGTTCAAACTAATTTTATCCCCAATCTATAATTTCAGTTCAATCAGTCGAAAATCTAAGAACATTTATACAAACTTTCATCCCCTATTTTATCCCCTTAAGGGTAGAATTTATCAAAATCCTTTCTTAGGGGATGCCTACGTCATAGTAGCTTTATGCATGTAAAGTCTTAGTCCGATCCGTCCAATGGTTTGGGCTGTTCCTTGATATATCACTGTCAGTCACCTTTGAGTTATATATTATATTAACAACTGAAGTTAGCTAAAATTGAGTTTCTCGATGCCGACCACTATTTATGTACTATGTATTTTGAGACTATGCAATTTTGTCGCGTTCGCGATTCACTTTCACTTTTGTTGAGTTTCAGAACGCGAAATTAGATCCTCCAACGCGCACGCGAATTTGAACTTTATGCAGCGGTAATAAATTACAAATTGACTCTCCATTTTATTTAGAAAACGTTTGTATGGGAAATAGAAAAATGCTGTTTTGAGGATTTTCCCGGCAATTATTCGAATTTTTCTCACCTTTTAAAGCTTCCCTAGACCTCCACGAATAATTCAAGACCAAGATAAGATAAATCCGTTCAGCCGTTCTCGAGTTTTAGCGAGACTAACGAACAGCAATTGATTTTTATATATATAGATATCATTATGTGTCGCTTTGCAATTTAGAATGTGTGTCTAGTATTCAAAGGAAATATTATTTTCGTTTGTAACAAGTGTGTGAGGGTATGCAGTACTAGAAAAAAATTCTAACAAGACGTTGGTGAATTTGAAGCTTTACCATAGTTTTCTTGTTTGTGACAGTAGAATGCCTTATATGTTCTAATAAATGCGTGTATATTGTCTTTCCTAACAATACTAACATATTCACAGATTCGCCATCAAAGTGTGACGTCAGGAAATCTAAAAAATTAAGTATAGATTCGTACAATGAAGCAATGGTAAAAATGTTACCAGGTGATGACATTGAAATTCAAGTAGGGGACACGCAACCAAAGAAACGTGAATCAATACAAAAGAATATCATGTAAGTAGTTATAACGGTTTTGTTTAAGTAATTACGTTTTTTTTTCCATAAACATACAATATCCCTACGAAATGTAGATCATTATGTCGTAGCTATCTGTTGTATTGGATGACTTGCATGATTTTTGGTCTTCTGATACGAAAATATATTAAAATAATCTAATAAAAAATCCTTACATTAAGAGCTTAATCTCTATCTGTGAGTATAGAAAACTACGAAGAACGATCAATAAAAGTTTTAGCAATATTTGAAGAGAACACTATGACTGAAGCAAATATTTGGGATTTCGCAAATCTTTATCTCTGGGTGGTACAGGTCTAGCTCCACTCATAAAATGCGTTCTAATAGTACCTTATTTAGTTTTAGTGACATTGATTAAAACGGAATAATTAATTCAATTTTTTTTCCTTGACTGCCACAATTGGCCAATTTGATATATATTTCACTATCTCTTTAATATTCAGATTCGTTTTAATGGCGTCTAAGGCATTGAATATATAAACAGGGAATATTAATTAATCATAGAAATTGATTAAAATTTTCGCTATCACAGCTATTGACTTAAGTTATGGTCTTCTTTTTTTCAGAAAGATAATTTATGACAATGTCGACATGGACTTGTTGAAGGACCCTAAGTTTGTAAGCACACTCGTCGGATTGGGTTTTGCTTTTGTTTCAGACGTTACTTACTTAGCTATGGAACCAACACTCCTGTTTTTCTATGGATTTAGTAAGGTATTTTTGTTAGATAATTTGTTTTCCTTGTATATTTTATTGAAGGGTTCAATGGTTCTAACAGGATATTAAAATTTTATTTGTGTTATTGTATAGGTTATATTTTTTGAAGGATGGAATTGTTATAAAAAATTGTGGATGTTTAAATGTTTGTTAGAAATAAACGCAGAAATCGCTAAACGCATTTAGATGAAATTTGGTGGACGTGATATATTAACATATTAAATACTTTTCTCCCGGTAATTCGCTCCAGAGTGAAAAAAAAAAAATCTGATTGTTCAATAGATTTGTCGTCGTACAGTTGGGCTATGAATCGATATATTGATTTAGAGAATTTTGTAGCAAGAAAGGCTTTCTGGCTACAAAAGCTACTCATAAGGCTTTATGCGGACGAAGCCGCGAACATAACTTACTTTGATGTAATGCAAGTACGTAAGCCACAATTATCGAATCCATCGCAAGCAGTTCTTAAAATACTGACTGAGGTCACAGAATATTAAAAAAAACAAAACCTTTAATGTTATTCTTAATATTTGATTAAACTTGTTTTTTTGAATATAGTTATCATATTATTATCGTTTAATAAAACTGTAACTAAAGTATACAGTAATTTTGTTTGAAACTTGATTGTACGTTGTTTATGTAATTATGTATTAAATAGTATTTAAATTAACCATGAGAACAGGTTAAGGGTCTAAGTAGTTAGCACCGTAGAACTGGGAATTGTGGTCCTAAAATGTAAATTATAATTAATAATATTATATTTACTTAATAGTACATAATAAAAATAAAAGTTAACAACTCGTAAGATGACAGATTTAAAAACAATATTTTGCTTATCATAATAACACTTATCAAGTTTTACTTATTTCCATGACCTTAGCAGCAGAACTTAATATTTGCACCCTGGTGCTTGGTCTCAGAAATAAACAAAGCAGTTGTATCTACTGGGACGGAATTGTCCTTTACATAGAATATACTATTTAATAGACTTTTTATTATTAATCGCTATAATTAACTACGAGGCTCAGTGGCGAGGGGTGAATTTTTCCGAAACGAATCCCATCACAACATATAGATCCTAATATGCATACATGCGGTCTTCAAATAATTTTGATGATAATTTTACATAAATTATTAGGGTGATATAGACCCTTGGCCACTGGCGTGGATCATAAGTTACCTTTATTGCAATAAGCAACGTTGAAAATAGCTAAGCACGTAACATCTAAATTTGTTATAGATCCAAGTGGCAACCTGTGTGATGGTCGGAGCGATTTCCGATTTACTAGCTCGATTTGGATTGGCCGTTTTCACATATTTCTTCGTCGTTGACAGTAGACTGCTTTTCTTTGTTGGTACTTGCATAACAGTATTTCTTCGCATTGGTACGTATTTTGCACTCACAATTTTGCAGCTATATGTTTGTATCTGTTCATGGTTACTAAATTGTATATTTAAAAAAGAAGGTTTTATTTAGTAGCCAACGCCTATTTTTATATTCCAGAAAAACAACTTTAAAGATTATGTTTCTTAATCCTAATCAGGTCCTTATCTTGATAGAAATTATAAATTTGCATAAAATTTGGATCGCATTAATAAAATTATTTATAACCCGTTTTATTGTGGATAACTCATGCCTACTATGTAGTCGTAATATGTATAAATATTTCGCATTAACGTCTATTCGTACCATTCCGCCTAGTTTGATTTGTTCTGATCATTATGATTGAATATTAATATTATTTTGTGATAATAATCTACATATAGACTAAATGAAAAAGTTTCAATAAAAAAAAAACAAAAGCATGTATTTTTATTGGTTAAGAGTAAGCTAGTAAAATTAAAACTTAGTATAAAAACTTACAATTTACTAAATAAAATTAAACTAAAATATAAAAGAAACCATGTGTTTGTTAAAGCACTTATGTTCGCGTTAAATTATAAATATGTTGCTTGGACAGAAATGTATATGGATTTGTGTTTTTCCAAGAGAAAAATAATGTTGAAGGATTTAAGTCTTTTCGGAATTTGAATAAAAATACACCTGGTTGTAATTTTTAACCAAATTATAAACAACCGACAAGCCATTAATCTTTAAAATTCAATATTTTTTCCTTATAGTGCGATATTTAAGCCTTTATCAATTAAAATGAAACCTGATTATTAAGTCGACTTCTTTAAGATACTGAAACTATTTTATTTAATCTCTTTTCCAGGTTTAGTAGCATCCAGCGAACTGTGGTTCGTGTTCGCTGTCACGGCCATATCAGGTCTCGTCAGATGTTCAGTTCAAGTCTTGTTCCCTTTGGTCCTGTATGCAGCAGCTCCGGACAAATTTCCCGCAGCGTTGTCACTGCATATAATATTTTCAGGATTCTTAATGCTTATAGCAGATCCACTTATAGGTACGTATGTTTTGAATAAAAAAATAGTTTATTACGGATTTTTGTTTTTTATATAGTTAAAGTTATTCGTTATTTGGTTATTATGAAATTATATTGTAAACTAGTTTTTATTGGATATTGGCAATTTTACTTATAAACTTATTTAGCGTTAAGAGGTGGTTAAGAATTGCTTAAATAGCTGTTAAAAACATCACCGGTTCCTCATTTAAATCTTATTAAAAGACAAGATGGCGGGTTTTGACTTATAGCTGCTTGAGTAAATTTGTGTTTTAACTAAGCATGGCTTTGTGATATTTTTATAAGTAAGACTGATAGGGATCAATTGGCTTGGATACAAGTACTTTCTCCGTGTACGCAGGCTGCCTGCGTACACGGAGAAAGAAAGATTTTTGGTTTCTTTTAAGGCAGTCGTAATTGACAATCCAGACAGTCACTCGATCTACCCAACGGATAGGTGTTCGGCCGCGTCTTTTCCCTTCTACTTTGCGCACCACAAATAACTTGTCAAGGTTATCTGTCTGACGGCGGGCAATATGTCCAAAATTATATTATATAAGTATATTTACATAAATAAGTATAGAAATTCGATTCTAAATTTGCGGCCGTCTTGCGCGCTTGAATATCGATAAGGTAGCAGCGTAAATGTACATTGAACCTTGCATCCTCAACAAACTATTTAATCATCTCACGCAGTTTTTTTTATATATGGACATGGCAAAGTACTCCATTGCCTGATGGTAAGTGGATTGGGGTCCGATAGAAACAAATGAGTACTTGTATCCATATTAAGTACTGCTACTTAGGTACTTAAGTACATATTATACGAAATTATAAACAACAATACAACTTTATATATAAAGTTGTAGATTTATTCATAGCGTAGATCTAATGTATATTTAATGAAAAATAAACAATGAACCATAAATACAATTTCTATATAATTCAAGTAATCTGTCCTTTAATCTATTACGCTAGAAATGTCTAACAAAGTGAGAAAGGTTTATTACAAACGGTTTTATCTTAAACCAATTCACTTGTTGATTGAATAGTGATTGAGTAATTATCAGCAATTACTAGTAAACTATTTATTTTTATAATTCTTTGAATTTCTGCATGGAATACGGTCAGAAATATGCCTTGTGGAGTAAGCTTTATTTACGACAATTTTAATACTTGTTTAAAATTTATTGGGGAAGTTTATCACAAAGCTGTTGCGTGAATAAAATTAATAATATCAAATTATACTATTCAATAATTTCATCACATATTACTACTGACGTAGGTAAACGATACACTTTGTATTTTTGATATGTAAATCAAGTTTATTGTTTGTCCTACTAATATTATAAATGCGAAAGTTTGAGACGATGGATGTATGTTTGTTCCTCTTTCACGAAAAACCTACTGAGCGGATTTGGATGAAACTTTACAATAATATTAGTAATACATCAGAATAACCCATAAGCTACAATTTATAGTGATTTTGTGTTAATGAGTCTTAAAATATGATACATATCAAGTAAGTCGGAAAAAATATCCCTAAAAACTCATTCACGCGGGCGAAGTCCTGAGCAAAAGCTATTAATATATAAAGTTAAATGGTTGTTTGACAGGTAAACCGACAGTAAAATTAGCGTCAGATTCTTTATACGATTCGCTGAATGGTAAGCGATACGACCGCCCTTAAACTGTAGAAACACCATCCGACACCTTGAATTACAAAGTATTGTTTGGTATTCCATTGCACACGCCATCCTGAGACATGAAATGTTAAGTCTTAATTTGTTCAGAAATTACATTGTTACCCGGGACGCTGAGTATCCTAGTGTGCTGCCAAAATAATAATCAAGCATAGTATGTCATGGTTTATTTGTGATACTTAGCATAATTTATTTGCAAAACCTGATAATGAATGAATTAAATTAAAACGAGTCCATACCTACAAACGTACTCGTATAGGGAGAAAAAATATTACAAAAATATTTGTACAAGTTTAAAAACTTCTTGAGGATATTGACCGCGCTTATTATTTAAATAGTAATAATACCTTATTTTGCATTGTTTATACATTTTTTATGCCAACTAACGTGGTTGTATTTTGTTTTTTCCATTTAGCTAAATTGACCCGATTGATCTGAATTCATGCTTTTAAAATATAGATCTTTTGCTTTTTTATAAAAAAAAATCTTCATTGATTACATGTGGTAACCAACTCGTAAATTTGTATTTAAGTATTCGATCTTATAATGGATATGTAACCTGTATTGTTGTACTTGGAGGGGGTGAGCTAGGTATCAAATGGCAGACCCCCACAACACCCCATACATTGCAATCATAACTAATAATGCGAGCAAATCCACTGTGGTATCTTATACGTATACAAATACTATTTATTGTAATCATTGGTAAATAGAGAGACACAAGCAAGATTAATGCTTTTTCTTAAATCTATGGTGACAAGCGATCTCTTCCAGGCTACTTTTGTATGGAAAGAAACAAAAATTAAAAGTATAGACAGCATGTATTGATATTTATTAGTCGGATGTCGGGCGATATTCACGTTCTAGGTAGACCAAACAGAAAAAAAATTACGTTTCCCACGTGCTATGGATTTATGAGTTTTACAGTAATATATCCGATAAATTTGATAGGTAGAATTAAGAAGAATGAATTAAGTATATATAAAAGCGACGATAGCCTAGTTGGGTGTGGAACGGTCTGCCGAGACGAATGTCCGCAGGTTCAAATCCCAAGGGCACACACCTCTGACTTTTCTAAAAAATCATGTGTGTATTCTTTGTGAATTTATCGTTCGCTTTAACGGTGAAGGAAAAACATCGTGAGGAAACTTGCACATCTGAGAAGTTCCTCTGTAGGAATTTCGAGGGTGTGTGAAGTCTACCAATCCGCACTAGGCCAGCGTGGTGGACTAAGGCCTAATCCCTCTCGGTAGTAGAGGAGGCCCGTGCTCAGCAGTGGGCAAGTATATAATACAGGGCTGATATTATTATTTTATTATTATTAAAAGAAAATGAGGTCTTGATAACTTCTAAGTAAATGTTACTCGCCACATCTATGTATAAGCCGACCAAATACAAAAGTCAGACTAGTCTATGCTCTCAAATAAATGGTTATATAATGAGTACTATCTACAACTATCTACAATAGCTATTACGATAACTATCAAATAGTTTGACTTGAAAAATGTCTTTGATATCGTACCCATCCTGCTTAAGTTTAATTTCTGAATAGATAATAGACTCAAGTGATTTTTCTACACAATCTACGTCAATCGTATAGTTATTTTTAATTTGATATTTAAAATAAAATCTTGAACGGCGATTTTTTCTTATTATGTTACTTTGCAACCGCGTTGACATAATTATTAATTGGAATGTTAAATAAATTATTTTTAATAGGTACCTACTTATTAAATATAATTTGTGTTATTTGTTTCAGGTGTATTGTACGAGGGGACCGGCAGTTACGTGTATTGTTTCTTCGCGATGAGTTTTTGTTGTTTAATATGCGTTGTACTTTGGACTATTGAATTCTTTATGTATCGTAAAAATAGTTCTGGGATTTTATAAATAATAATCATTAATTTAATTGATATTTATAAGCCCGTGATGTGGTCGAACGAACAGTGATTTAATGAGTTTGATTTGCACATTGTAATGCATTTAGATAGTAGCTAAGATTTTATTTGTTGACCAAAATACCTTCAGAAAGAATTTCAATCAGACTTTAGACGCGAAAGAAATTTTTATTGCGTGATATTTTCTAGGTTGGATTCGTGATAGAATGACGGTAGGCTTGATAGTTATTTAATTGATTCAAACGTGTATGTATATCACCAGAACTGTCTTATGTATGGTGTTATGTTGTTCAATACAACTACTGTATCTCATTTAAGTCTCTGTGGCGGCCTTAGTAGCAGGCGAATCAGGTAACCGCTCGGGGCCTCGAGCTTACATGGGCCACGCGCGGTTGTTTGGAGGACTTTTTTTTATCTATAAAAATGTTAATCAGGGAGATTTTTGGCTCCGCTCGGGGCCTCGTCTCAGTTATTTGCGCCGCAGGGTGTCTCGTCGGTTTCGTTTTTGCTTTCGTCTAGGGCTTGGTCGCCACAGCTAAAGTCTCATGTAGATATTTACTACGCGATGCCATTATAGCATTTGGTACTAATTTAAACTTATCTCTTTTGCCTGATAGATAAAGCATCCTTTTTGATTTTTTATCTTATATTAAATTTATAGTATGCTCTCTAATCGTATATTTTATTGAGGCCGCAATCAAACCGAATTTTATTATGAATATCACCATTTAGGCGAGTAATTTATATTATTATAGAGCAATACAAAATGCGTAATTATTGATTAATTTTCCTACTGTTTGAAAGCATTGTAGTATTAGACTGTTTTGGGACTGAATTTAGAACTTCTATATTAGATATTATTCCAAGAAAGAGATAACATCAGACAGGCGGTCGGTCTTAAGCAAGGTTTAGATTAGAAAACTTTCAGAAGTCGACCTCCGCAAGCAATTTGTACTGTTTAAACGCAAGAAGGCAAGCTGACTTGTTCGAATTTTCAACCTTGCAGGACTTGTGGCAATTCGCGAGTGTATAGAACTTTTGAAATATTGCCACTAATGTAAACGGATTAGGGACGTATTGCTGCAAGAACTTGCTAGTGTAAACTTAGCACTAAATTAAGCCAAATGCTATGTGAAAAAGTGTTTTGTGTTGACTCAACATTTCAGTTGGATAAGAAAAGGTAGACTAGAGTAAAGTAAAGAGTAGCCCTTAAAAATATATTTCCAGAAAATCGGAATATTTGATGCATTGAGTCCGAACTAAAATTATAAGAATAAGTTAAAATTAATAATTAATTAGGATCAAAAATGTTAATTATTTGGTCAGTGTGTTTGTTATGAAGTGTGATGTTTTATTGATGGCATTTTGAGAAGACAATTGAGAAAATATGTTCCTACATATATTTATGTAAGTTATATTGTATATTTATTGTTCATCAAAATGTAATAATAAACAAGTGCATTCCTTACGATTTCGTTAATTTTTTAATCGATTTGTAAGCAGATACTTTTAAAATGTTATTGTATTTTATTGTAAGAAGTATGTTAATTATTATTTGTTATGAATCGATTGAACAGTTTAATGAAAAGTTAAGGTATAATTGAAAACAATAGAAAATCTTGAATAATTACTACTGATGTTATAAGAATCCTACCAGTTTAATGTAAATAAGATTTTTGTAATTCTTAGCGATAAGTAATAAATATGTAACTACTATAGAGTTGTTATTATATAAATAATATAAAAGTAATATCAGCCCCGTAGGCTATATTATATATTGTCCCACTGATGGGCACGGGCCACTTCTAGATAGAACAATTAGAAGCTTCTGAGAAGGATTAGGTCTTAGTCCACTACGCTGGCCTAGTGCAGGTCGGTAGACTTCAACCTTCGAAGTTATAAGGCATGATTTTAGGCACAGAGTAAAAGATATCAACTTGTTGCCCAGACAACACAACAGTACTATGAAATTGACACATGCTTTCACATTTTAACCCTTCAACAACTTCATTAACTTCAACGACTGTCAATTTTACTGTCGTGTAGTGTATCTCGGCATTAAGTTGATACATGCGATGATAATTTTGAAATAGCCGGTTGTATGGGGTCACCACGGTACTATGTGTGCTATTACGTAGGATAGGTACATATGTTTATAAGTTTATAACCCTGTAAGTCCTGTAGGTAACCAGCATTCTATATTGAGTACTCTTCTCTTAGCTTTTTGAACGTTAAAATCTGGTTAAAAAATTATAAATAGTAATTTAAAAAATAATTCTTTATCACTCCGTAGTCCGTACACATAATATTTAATGAGGCATATAATAGACACTCTACGCCCAGCATACTTGGGTTAAAACCACGTTAACCCAGCATACCAAGTATGCTGGGCGTAGAGAGCATGTTTTAATTGGTTAAAACCACGGTGGCTATCTCCGACGCATTAGGAACGGCTGTGGGCTACCTCTGTCATTAGATTTAGCCTGTTAGAGCTTTCATGTTTTAAAAATATTATGAATTTATAAACTTCACTATCTTACACATTAAAGTTATAGGCCAATCTGACAATAAATACTAGACATATTCAATCACGTGCAAAAGGTTATGTGAAATTATCAAAAGCAACACTTATAGAATGCTCTGTCCCAGTATAAAACTCACAACATATTGTATTACAGCGTTATAAGAAAACTAAAAAGATAATAAGTTATATAATATTTTTTCAAAATATTTCTGTAGATCACGCGATACAAAGAAGGTAAATATAAAGCAGCTCAAAACTACAGTAATTTATTTTGACGTATATCCTTTTTTGAATACGGTTGCATTTATTATCAATCATCATCATCATCATCATTTCAGCCAGGAATCGTCCACCGCTGGACATAGTCTTCCCCCATTGAGCGTCATAGGGACCGGTTCCGGGCCGCCCTCATTCATCGGACTCCGGCGACCCTCACTAGGTCGTCGGTTCATCTCGTGGGGGGCCTAGCTACTCTGCGTCTTCCAGTTCGTGGTCGCCACTCGAGACCTTTTCTGCCAGAACGGCCATAATTTCTACGAGCTATGTGCCCTGCCCGCTGCCACTTGAGTTTGGCAACTCTAAGGGCCATGTCGGTTACGTTGGTTCTCTTGCGCATCTCCTCATTTCTGATTCGATTTCGCAGGGAAATTCCGAGCATAGCCCTCTCCATTGACCTTCAGTCTTCTGATAAGGCCCATAGTGAGCGACCACATCTCAATTCCATTTATTATAGTCGACATAAAATTAAACCTGCAAAGTTTTTAAATTATATATTCGAAGTCCAGACATGTTATTATTTTAGAGTCAACTACGACTGAATCTTCTAAAAGTATGTATGTTCAAAACAATTGTTATTTAGGTATTAGTGATCCGAGATAATGTTATTCATATTGTACAATTTATGCATTATAATTCACTTAAATAAATTTCTCCGAAGTCATTATTTTTACATCTGTTAAATTAGTTTTTCTAACAATAATTGAACTTTTTGGTTTTAAGTGTAGGATTCTACATTGTTGATATATTGCATTTGTATTCTTCGCAATAAAGGCATTTATCCTCAATTAAAACTGGGGCATCTATTCTTTGCGGTCTCGCTCCGTGTGCGCTGCGCGACTGCTGCGATTTCGCGGCGAGTTCACTGACGTGAATTTGCTTACAATTCACTAGTGTGATAAGAGCCTTATAACATAACTATTCCAAATTAAAATAAAGTTATGCATCATTAGCCTCGACTTTTCCTTGAAATATTAAGGTAGGTCACAGTATGTTTTTGATATTGAGGCAGTCATATAAAATATCTCAAATGTGTTTTGACAGGTTACCTACCTTGCAATAACTGGTTTTAGAGCTAAGCTAGATTTTTTTATAATAATAGGTATATGGAATATTTTATTTAATGTACAATAATAAGAGAAAATAATAAGTGTAAAAAAATAACTTAAAATATTTCAAAACAGCAAAAACATTACATAGCCCCCGACAGATATAACCTCTAAAACTTTAAATATAAGGTCCAAAGTAGAAAGGTTGACACTATATACTTTTGACCATATAAGTTAGAGTTATGAGCTGGAAATTTTAGAGTATGTGAGGGACGTACAGATCGGGAGTGCGTGATGTACAAAAATTAAAAACCCTCTGGTGTTGAGCAGTAGAGTTAAATAAAAATGTTGTTTTAATAAATAACGATGTATAACATCCGGCAAATACAGATGAATAGTAAAAAAAATCAATTATTTTAGAGACAAAATTTGGAATTATGGTGAAAATTGCTTGAAATGAATACATTATGCGTAAATTTCGTAGGTGTTTAAAATCTCTGGTAGAATGTAGATATGTAGCCTAGGGTTACACTAGAATAATAATAATAGGAATCGTGCATCAAATATAGTAGCGATATGTAAAAAAATACGTACTGTTAACGAATGATAATTCGAATATACAAACATCAATTTTAGTAGCAATACTTAAACAATTACGTATTGTTTATGAAAATACTCTATCATACAAATATACGAAAATATTTTAAGATTCAATCTGGTTTATAACTAATAAACCAGACTGCTATTATTTCCGACATTTGTGACAAATATGTCTGTATATAGTGCCGGATTTGTTTTGTATAATATACTATATTATAATAATTTAAATATACACTGTTTAAAGTAATAATTTTACTATTATAAAGTTTCTGTTACGGGTCTTTTGTTACAAATAATACAAAACTAAAATACCTAGACTATTTCGCTGATGTGTTGACACCTTTAATCACATGATGGGACAAATGAATCCCGGTAAATAATATATGCACTTTACATCTCATTGCTTATCTA
Organism: Manduca sexta; assembly: GCF_014839805.1. Lineage (NCBI taxonomy): Eukaryota > Metazoa > Arthropoda > Insecta > Lepidoptera > Sphingidae > Manduca > Manduca sexta. The sequence goes on from NC_051136.1 coordinate 5,742,778, forward strand.
TTAGGTAACGAAATTATGTACCTACTTAGTACACCTAATGGACTAGTAATAGAAGTAACCGCATTCAAAACTATATTATAATACACACATTCATGCCTTTTACTCTCGAAGGCACTACCGGTGCACACACTTTGCGTCGTGTACTCCGTCCCATGATGTTATAAGGGACGAGCATATCGTAGCAAATCGCAACATCACTTTGCCCGACCCGGGGTTCGAACCCGAGAGTCTCAGCACTGCAGTCGTACCGTAATACAACTATGCCATTAAGGCAGTCAGTCAATTATAGCGATATCTATGTAAATTATCCGAACGCCTTTAATAGCTTTAAACATAGTTCTCATTGATATAAATATTATTACATTAACATTTGTTTGACAATAAACATGGCCTTTGGTCCCTTTTAAAACATTAATGGGCCATAATCATAAAAATCACATTAGATGTATTCCACTAAATTTTAAAATTAGATGTCATTTATAATTTTTTGATGTGCCTATTATTCAGAAATATCATTTTATATTTTATAACCTAAAAATAATTAGTTTAAAAGCTTTTTAAAACATCAACGTCATTATACATTAATAACAAAACATTGACTTCATAATACATTAAAAACAGGAATACTACTAATTAAATTGTTTGCATATTTATCTTTAGTAAATTTATTTTATTAATTATCATCATATCGTTTTTCCCTTACAAGGGTAGGCAGGAGTCTTGTCACAGCTATATTTCGCCATCTATATCTGATTTTTATGTGGTAAGGAGAACATTATGAAGAAAATTTAAGTAAAAATTTTGCAAATAGTAACGCTAATAACTACGAGCAGAACATTATTCAAATTTTAGTATCATTTAGAAATACTGTGTCGTATACTCTATAGTTCATTATTTTATTCACATATAATGACGCCTTTTTTGACGGTTATCGAATTTCCCGCTCTCACACATTACAATTCTTGTGAGCCAGGATCAGCAGTGGCACGCATTTTATGACACAAACCGGTGAATCTCGGCGAGTCTCAGGGAACTCTAATTTGTCTTTATCCTGCAACAACATTAGTCAAATAAAAAGATAGGGAAGAGTAGAAAATATTAATGGCCAACTTACCTCTACAGCAAAGCGGGAGACAAAATAAGGGGTTATGGGGTAGTGGGGCAGAGATGCAATCAGTGCATCCACATTTTGCTACGTTTATTCTATTCCGTCAATAATATTATAAGGGGAACTTATCGCCTTATTGGGTACAAATTCAAGGCTGAAATTGAATAGACCCAACATCACTGCTCGACCTGGGATTCAAATCTTTGCATTAGAGTTCATAATGCCGGTTTTTGTAAATTAAACCTGCCAATATTCAACCCAACAATCAAGTTATGTATAGCTAATTTGATACATTTCTGCATAGTAATTGAGGTCTTACTACAAAGTTATTGTTACTTGTATTTATTTTAGTAGTGATTACGGCTAATTCGTATAATTACTGACTCACTATAAGAGGAAGAGGGTATTTTTCAAGCAATATCGTAATTATGTAACCACGCACGCAGAGCATATTATTTTTAATAGGCGCCGTAACCTTGATATTTTATTAATGTTATGGCATGGAGGTGATGATATTTTTTAGGAGAACAAGCATTCCTCATCTACGAATAAAATACTCATTTTCTCTTTTACCCATAAGTAATATATTATAAAAAAACTTATTTTCATCTGCTATCTGTATTCCACACCAAAGTCTGGAGCATCTTGTAGCAGAGTAAATATTTATTTATTATATAATCGGTAACCTGCCTGGCATCAGACTTCAGCATCAGTTTGGCGGATCATGTTCCAACCAAAAAGTGCTCATGTATAAAGTTTAGATTCGTTACACAACCTCCTATTTGTGGCCACAAACTAAAAAAAATCATAAACTTTTTAAATACTTTCAATAATTTCAATCCTGCGTTTTTTCGCCTATAAATGTTAAGGTCAATATATTTACGTCATTTTAGTAATTGTTAAAATATCTTATGACATACACTACTAGTTTTTAATTAATAAAAATAGAAAAAATAGCATTATCTGCTGCCACTACTGAACACATATTTAACAAAAAACAAAACGTTCTCATAAAATTATCCCAAAATAATGGTAATTATTGGTCAAAAGTTCCATTGAATCATAATTATGGTTTTCTCATTTAAATTAGTCAATTCAGACAACTTAATAGTTTTTACTATTTCTTGTTGTAATTTATTAAATAATCATTTCTTACGTACATTTAGTATTCATTAAAGAAGGTCAATCTATCGTGTGATCTACATAGAAAGTATTTGTTACTTACTATAACTGTGTCCATAATTTTATGCATTTACATTTTTTACATTGTCATTTACATATAAATAAAATTTTGTTTGCATACTTATAATGTCTTACCTCTCTAAAATATGCTATGTCTTTTAATTACATACAACTATTGGAGGTACCTATAGTCTTAGAAACTATATGTGACGACGTAACAATACTTTATGACGCTGCTGTGTTTGAATAAAATTTTCCTCTGGGTTCTATTCTCAATCTAAAACCATCAGCTCTTTTCAGAATAATGTCAGCTAACAATTCAAATTTTTCCTCTGGTACTTCGGATATGGTCTTGTAGTTCCGCAAAATGGTGGACAGCAAGATTTTCAATTTTAGCAGAGCGTATTTGCGACCTGTAATTTTATGAGAAACTTTTATAAATATCTGTCGCTCGAGTGATTATATTTTAACATAATGTTTGTGTACTTAATAAATTTATATTATATAGACAGGAGTGCGAGGATGTTTTGTTGGTAATGTTGGTTAGTCGATCGTGTTGAATTATTTCATCATCGTGTTTATACACGGAACAATAATAATGTCTTATGATTACGAGAATGTTAGACGACCATTTTAGGTTATTCGAAAGTGTTCAAAACGTCGGGAGAAAATAATATAAAAAACCGCGATAAAATCCTAACATAGTTTTCAATAAACACGCAACGTCATTAATATAAAATCTTATTGAGCGACATGACCTGCCCTCCTCAGTAGTATAACAAAACATGCATTTTATAAATTAAGATATTGAAACCCATATGATTTTTATTAATTGTTGTTTAGGTTAATATTAGAAAAAAATATGTTTCTCAAATGTTATTCCCTCAAATAAGATATAAAATAATTTACCAACACAGCTCCTAGCTCCAGCACTGAACGGTATGAAGCTGTAGTAATGTCGGTTCCTCGTATTCTCCGGTAGAAAGTTGTCCGGATCGAATGTGTCAGGGTTCTTGAAGTGTTTGGGGTCTCGATGAACCTTGTAAAATGCGAGGACCACGGTAGAACCCGCAGGCAGGATGTAGTTATTTGTCACTACGAATTATATGAAAGTAGAATAATAGATATGCGTCAATACAATGTTTATTATACTACTAGGTTTTGCTCGCGGCATGGTCCGTGTGAAAAGTAGTTCACGCTACAAAAGTATCTAAAATACGATAGTGATTAATAGCACCGATGTACGAAGCCAGTGACATCCATTTCAATATTAGAAGAATTTCTCGTGAAAAATTCTTTTAATATTGAAATAAGAAATTACCGCGATAAAAAGCCTATGGAGTAATCCAGGATATGGTCTATTCGTGTGCTAAATTTCATCCAAATCCGTTCAGATGGTTCTGCCTTTACTTCTAACAAATATTCAAACATTTTCACAAACGTACGCATCTATATATATATATATAAAAGAAAGTGGTGTTAGTTACACTATTTATAATTCAAGAACGGATGAACCGATTTGCCTGAAAATTGGTGGAGAGGTAGCTTAGAACCAGGAGACGGACATAGGATACTTTTTATCCCGTTTCCACGGGAACGGGACGTGACATAAGACGCGGTATAAGAAAGCAAAATTTGGTATGGAGATACTATAAGACCCTGGGAAGGTTATAGGCTACTATCCCGGGAAAATATATAGTGGGACTTCTACCCCGGAAAACTCCTTCACGCGGGCGAAGCCGCGAGCAAAGGCTAGTTTATAATATTAATAAGATAAGAAGTAATATACGATTTACAAAGTTGATTTAAGTATTACTTGAGCTTATCTACTTATGAAATTCCACGTATGGTTTTGGTTAGTTCATAGTGTATATTGTTAGAAAAGTCTATTTGACAATAGTCCAATACGCTGGTCATTCAAGCAAGTCACACAAGTATAAACGATTTCTATACGTACCAATTTTAACATCTCGTTTTAGTTCTCTAGCGATAGCTGGCACAGGCGGATATAACCTCAAAGATTCCAGAATAACTCTTTCCAAATACTTCATATTTAACGTATCAGCAAAGGTGGCGGGACGGTCAGAATCACCGAAAATCTCGTGCAATTCGTCGTATACTTTCGTTTGTATATCTTGGTATATGCCTAAGAGACATAACACAAAACTGGAGGCGGCAGCTGTTGTGTCATGGCCCTGAAAGAGTTTAAAAGAATCATTTTATTTATAAAAACTGGGATTTTTTGAGTAAACAAATAATTCTCATAACGTTTATTCCTCCTAGCTGAATTACGGCCACGGCGGCTAATCTCTACGAGGGTCAATCAAGTACACAAGATATATTATATTGCACAAGGTGTGCGCAAAATACAGGTGCATTCTCTATTCCTTCACTCTCATAGTCCAGTTAGACCTAAATCCGGCATGACAGGAGAAAAATCTGGCGTCGGACCAACGGTCTCACGTGCTTTCCGAATTACGGGGACATCACACCCCTAATTTCCTGGCTTCGTGTTGGTACTGAGTAATTTGTAAGATGAGAAACCTAGTCACAATTATTTTTGGCATGACCCGGGATTCGAACCCAGAACCTTAGCGCGGTAGTCGTACTCGTATTACACACAAATTACAACTACGTCACACACGCAGTCAATCAGTCTTTCTCTCCCAAAAATTGTGAAAGTTATTTAACCTCAAACATGATGGTGTCTACTTCTTCTTTAATTTCTTCGTCACTTATTAGGTTTGTTCCATTTTGCGCTGATTCTATCATCAAATCAAGAAATGGGTATCGTTTCTTTTCGCCTAAAAATAAAAAAAGCATGTATCGATAAAATTTATTGTATCGATTATTAAAATTGTAAAAGGCTAGTAAATGAAATTGCCCCTGATCATCTCCAAAACCAAAGTAGTTGTGGCCGTTGAGATGTTACCGATCAAAGTCAAATATTCAAGTGAAACGATGCGTATATAATATACACCGTGATTTTATAGTCGTTTTGGAAATAAAATGTGGTAACTTAGAACAATTTGTAGATCCAAAAAAATAGTGAATTAATTATACTGTATAGTTATCAAATAAAAAAAAATGATTTTGATAATATTTTTCACTCGTTCGGATTTGATAATGATAGTAACGTTGCGACAGTTAATTCATAGTAATGAATGGCACCGATCGTAGTGATCGTACTAGTACGTGAGATTTAATTGCATTACTATGAGTTTTTAGTTATTATTTGTAAACAATAGTTTTAATGTTTATAAAAAAAATATTTTTATTTATTACATTGTCATTTTTTTAAACTCTATTATTGATACGGAATTTAAAATTTTCGGTTCCAAAACGACTATAAAATCACGGTATATTATAAATTATGTACATAACATTTTGGACCTCTATGTATGAAAATAACTTTTGGGACATACCAATATCATTTTCATCGTTAAAGTCCAAGTCGTCGTGGTATCCTTTGAATATAGTGTCAGATAGTGTTTTCTCATTGTTGACTAACAGTTCATTTGTTTCGTTTGTTTTCGTGAGTTCTTCAATAGTGAGATGAATTATACCCTTAGCTTTATTCTCCAAATAAATCTCTTTCTTGTTTTTAATTACCTGCAGTTTTTGGAAGTTAATTTGGTTTTTAATCAAAATCGCATTAGGAAATGTAAATAGGTTCAAAATATAGATGTTTTTAATGTTATTTTCTCACCTTACGTGTAAATCCATGAATAATGTTCAACAGCTCAAGTTGTTTTTTATAAAATGGCGACAATTTAAAAAGTGCATCAATTCGTAACCAAAATTTGTATTGTCTTTGGTGAATGATGTCACACATTCTGTAAATCATGTTAATTCCATTGAAGAAATTCTAAATAAATTATGTTATAATAAATGCACGTAATGTCATTGTAAATATTGTGTACTTGCTTGTGAAATAATAACTTAGGGCTTACTTCATTACTGATACTCCGTAATCGAAGCTAGATTTGTCTTCAACTCTTCTGGTAATACCCATGGCGGTCTCTAAAAATATCAAGGATACAAAACTATTGTAAATTGAATGTATTGACTATATTACACAACTACTTACCCAGCAAAATGTCTACAGTCACATCGTTCATGTATTCATGTATGTCAAAGGTTCTTCCTATTTCAACTTGCATTTTTTCAACGACTTTCTTGCTCTTGCTGTTAAATACATCAATAAAAGATTTGAGAATGTTGATATGAAACGTTGGAGCAATCATTTTGCGATGGGAACGCCATTTGTCTCCTGCAAAGCACATTTTTTTTACACCATTTTATCATCGTCATCAGCCCGTTGCAGTCCACTGCTGGACATAAGCCTCTCCCAAGGTACGCTACAGAGCCTCCTGTTGCTGCCGGCCCTTATGTGCAATTCGTCCCGCCATCTGGCCTGAGGGTGTCCCATGCTACGTTCATTTTTATATATTATCAATAAAAATGGTAAAAAAGATGATAATGATCTTACCTGAGCTGATTAGTAGCCCGTCACCAAGCCAGGGCTTAAAAAATCTATATTCAGCAGATTTATCAATATGGATTTGACTGTCAAGAATAATTTCGATATCATCAGCGTCCAGAAGGAATATAATCAATTTGGAACCCAACCATGCGCGTATTACACTTCCGTATAATTTGGCATACTGTAATGCCAGAGATACAATCACTGTAAGAAAATACTTTATTTTTTACAATAAATAGGCAATATGGATTACCGCATTCAATAGGTTCGATTAAAGAACTTGTTATTCATAGATAATTAAGTGTTAAGGTTGCTGTCTAGTGTTAGTGTAGTCTGCTAAATTGGCGTTTTCAATTTGTAACTCATAGTAATATTAAATGCGTGTAACAAATGTTTAAGATTTTAAAAATTATCTTTATATATTATTTGTTTAAAATACCTATCGTCATAAATTCAATAGAATTTTACCGTGTATTATTTTCCTCTACAATATACATACTTATAATTAATATTATTACAGTTTCGGGTATATTAGTAGTAATTATACAAAATAAGTAGACTTGAATATAAGGTTCCCAGGTTTGTTGATACATTAACAGCCGCCTTCCATTTATTAGCTATCGTGAAAATACAATATTAACGGGTTCTCTTACAGTTGGGCTCCTTTCTTATCGCCATTAATGCATTGCCAAATATTGGTAATGCCTTTGGTCCCGGAATTTTGTCTCCCAGTTTGTAGAATCTAGAATTACGTTGCCATCTGTGTACTATCCAAATTATAGTTGCCAGCAAGAGAAGTGAATAGAATATTAGACGAGAAATTATTTGGTAACCCTCAATTTCATTCAGTGAAAACATGGTTCTGAAATATGTATAGATTTATTTAATTTGTGGGCAGAAAAAGATATCATTCCATGTATTTAGATAATATTCTCACCAGATTTCTTGAATGTATACAAAAAAAGTAGCAATCATTTAATTTGTGATCTCCAACGTATATGTAAAAATTAACAGTACATTCTATATATTCACTTTATTTTTTCGTGTTTCAAGTACAGTTATATTCCTAGGACTAGCAAAATTATTGTTATCGGTAAATGTGTGCATATAGCAATTTTGTATAAAGGATGTATCATTACGCACACGCAATTTTCGAGCAATCGTGTTAATGAAATTATCTTGTATAATTTGTAATTATAGCTTATTAGGTGTTGCTCGCGGCTTTGGCCGCGTGAAGTCTTCCCCGCTACATAAGTCTCTAAAATACTATACGAAGCCAACACCATCTATTTAGAAATCAGAGTAAGAGATTGTTTTATCGATGTGAGAAAATAAGCAGGATAAAATCTGGTGTTAGTGCCTATGTGTTAATCTAAGAAATGTTCTACCCGTGCGCCAAATTTCATCCAAATCCGTTAAGTAGTTTCTGTGATAACTTCTAGCAAGCATAGAAACATCCAAGCATGGAAATATTTTCACAAACTTGCCCATTTATAATATTAGTAACAGTGATATAAGATTATTTTAATTTTAAGTTCAACTGTTTTTAGTTATTCATGCAGTTCATTAATATAGTTAGTAGCCTGAATGAAAACAGTACGTTGTGCGTACATGTTCTGCGCGATAGGCTTTGTGGTTTTTGTATTAAACTGTGTTTCAACTTTCGAATTCCAGACCTGACCAAAGCTTTTGTGAATTTTTTAATCATAAGCACATCCGAGTTGCCTGTCATTGGAATTTGTGCCGAAGTAATAGGTTTGTTCCATATCACTTTATGAGGCAGAGTATATGCTTATGAAATGTTGGGGGCTCTAGTATTGCTTCTATCTCTTTAGGGATAAAAGCGTCAGTTTGTAAATGAATCTGTTCCATGGTTATGGGTTACTAATGTAGACAAGAACTAGTTTTATGTGACGTATCGTTGTATCTGTGATCCCATCACTCGTTGGGTAAAAGTTGTAATTTGATAGCGTTTTTAGCGATTGGTTTTACATACATTTATTGTTTTATTGTTTCCAATTATTGTTTTATACATATTTCTTTTAATAAATCTGTAAGTACAAAAATTTAAGAAAGTCACAGACATTTATTTTCATGCAAGATAACAATGAAGTTTTGTTAACAAATATGTCAATTAATGAAATACATTTCATGTATAGACCTAAGTATATTATGTTTATTGAAGTTGGATAATTTATTTATTATTTAATAAATATTTTTTAAGGACATAAGTATGTTAAGTTAATGTGACAATAATATTGCGGGCTTTCTGTTACAAGGTCCTATAAACAATTTTACTTATGTTGCAAAAAGTGATAACTAATTTATATGTCAGTAAAAATTAGAAAAGACTATAAGTAATTCATAATTATCCCTTCATTTATTTATCTTACGAGATTGTTGGAAATTTTCATTGAAAAACACTTAGAATTTTGTGATATATAATTTAATTTGTACATAACACAGAACTTTGTCATAGTAAGCAAGCGAGATGACATTTGAAATGAAAGTAAACAGGTTAATGTTGCATCCATATTAGACCCTTATGGAACATAATTGCTTAACATAACTATTATACCAATTCAGAGCAATTAGACAGGAAAAATCTACCAAGATATTATGCGAAGACCGATATTAGATTGATTTGAAGTATATATGAAATCTAGTTCTCCTATTAACGTCTGTATTTACGCTGCAGTAGACTGAACTCGCTTCCTAGGTTCTATCCTCATTCTGAAACCGTCGGCTCTCTTCAGAATGATGTCGGCTTGTAGAGAGAATTTCTCTTCAGGTATGTCAGATACACTCTTGTAGTTACGCAGTATTGTTGAGAGTAGAATTTTCAGTTTCAGTAAAGCATATTTGCGGCCTGAAAGGTAGAATTAATTTGAATATTGCATTTCACACAAGTATATCTTGCATTGCTTTCCATAATATTTTACAACGTGCTTATTTTTTTTATTTCATCTAGTTTAAGAAAGATTTTTTTAAGTGAGAGTTACTTAAATCACTTTCTTGACAAAGTTTGATATTTCATCAAAGCATGCAAAAATAAAGAAGGTTTTGTTCAACTAATTATAAAAATTGAATACCAGGACTACATAAGTAAACTATTACGAAATTATGGGATATAAGTAGAAACATAATAAAGATATAGTGAGTATAACGCAACATTGCTAGTGGTAGAATATATTTTATATCCGCCCAGGTAGCGACCACCATACACAAGGTGTTTAAACCCGCCATAGCGGCCCACGTAACTGTGTCGCGTTCCGGAATCACTCAGTCTATACCCGGTTCTAACAGGCCGGTGTCAACTGCCGTGGGTTAATCATCTCTAGTCAGTCGACATGCTTTTGGACGCCACTCTTATCATCAGGTGCAGAGGGGTCATTTGCCAAAATCCAGGACTTACCGACGCAGCTTCTAGGTCCAGCGCTGAACGGTATGTAGCTATAGTAGTGGCGGTTCTGTGTATTCTCCGGCAGGAAGTTGTCAGGGTCGAACTTATCCGGGTTATTGTAGTATTTCTCGTGGCGGTGGATCTTGTATGTACCCACTACGACCGTACTGCCCGCCGGGAGGACGTAGTTTTTGGTGGCTGTAGTAAAAATAATTTCGAATTGATTCTTAGTTGGAAGTAATGTAAGAAAGATATAATTGTGATAGTGTGTTGGACAAAAGCATTACTTTAACATTGTATATAACACCACTTTTTTATAAATTTTATAAGAATTAAAAAAAAAAATAACAATTACTGTACAGGATCGGTAAACATAAAATGTGTGTATGTACATATATTGTATAGTATGATCAAATAACTACAGAGAAATGTAAACGATAAGTCACTCGATACGACTATAATATAACGCGTACATTCCTGCCACGGGTACTGCTGAAAAGTACTTACGAATTTTCACGTCGCGTTTCAACTGTCTAGCAATGATTGGTACTGGTGGGTACAATCTCAAAGACTCCAGGATGACTCTCTCCAAGTACTTCATTTTGAGGGTATCGGCGAAGGTGGCGGGGCGGTCGGAGTCTCCGAATATCTCGTACAGCTCGTCGTACACTTTGTCTTGTATGTGCTGGTGTATGCCCAGCAGGCACAGAGTGAAGCTGGAACCAGCGGCTGTTGTGTCATGACCCTGAGGGTATAAATTATTTTATGCTATTTGTTCCATGATGTTTCTTTTTCATAAATAAATTGTTGGCTTGCGACTCTGTCTCCGTGAAAGAGCTATCCATACTTAAAGTTGTAAGTTGTGTTTACACTATTTAGTAATAATCCAAATCATCATCATCATCAGCCACAGGATGTCCACTTCTGAACGATGCCTTCCCCAAAGATTTTAAGATAGACGTATTAGACGCTTATCAAATTAATAAAAATCCAAATACCTTCATCAAAGTTCATATGTTTAATATAAGTAAGATTACCTCAAACATAATTGTATCTACTTCTTCCTTGATTTCGTGGTCGGTAATTTGATTTGTACCATTTTGAGCTGATTCTATCATGAGGTCTAGGAAAGCAAGACGCTTCTTCTCACCTACAAAAAAAAAAATGATAGATTACTTGAATGTAATTATATATCAAACGTTAGTGGATAATGCATTAAATATGATAAGAGCCACCGATATGTATAGGTAATTACTGTGAATTTTGATGGATGCAATTAGAAACACAAAACATTATCTAATTTGCTGTAAGACATTGAACTCAAACAGTGTTTAGCTAGTGCCTGCAATCGTGATCTATAGGTCACGTAAGTAATAATAAGGAATGCATCAGTGACTTACTTGTATATTTGTCGATTTTTTATTATCAAAGAATAACTTGAAAAATATACGACTTACCGATATCATTTTCGTCATTAAAGTCCAAGTCGTCTCGATAGCCCTTAAAAACAGCGTCAGAGAGGGTTTTTGCAGAATTGGCTAGGACATTTTCATCTGATTCTACATTTCGCGTGAGTTCCTCAATAGTAAGCGGAATAATACCTTTAGCTTTATTTTCTAAATATGTCTGCTTCTTGCTTTTAATTACCTAAAAAAACTCTCCTTTTAGTAACGTTTTAACTTCGAATCATATCAAGGTAATAACGATTCTAAATGTTACCTTATTTGTAAGACCGTGAATAATATTCAAAAGGTTAATTTGCTTTTTAAAGAAGGGCGTCAGTTTGAAGACAGCATCAAAACGCATCCAGAATTTGTAATGCCTCTGATGGATGATGTCACACATCCTAAAATAGTAATTGAACAGTTTTCATTTAAATGTAATTAAACTAAAACGATCCAATAATAACGATAACAGTTCGGAGATAATCATGATTTTCATAAAAAATAGCAACGTGCATATTGTATGACTTTTTAACACAGAAAAAATATTTTTCATCTAGGTGTTGCAACACATAAAACACACCCGTTTTAAAACCTTCTATGTAGGTAATAAAATTGTTATTAGTCTAAATAGATCTTAAATTATATACCCAATGTTTACGTGAGTGAAATTTCGCAGATAATCTTGAATACTTACTTCATAACAGCCATTGCATAATCAAAGCCAGATTCATCCTGAGTTTTTCTAGTGATGCCCATAGCAGTTTCTACAACAAAATTGAAATAATGTTAGTATGCACAAACAACACATAATTTATTTATTTAATGTAAGATGTAATCACCCAATAGAATATCCACAGTGACCCCGCTCATATAGTCGTGGACGTCGAAGGTTTTTCCTACTTCTGAGCGCATTTTCTCAACGACATTTTTGCTGTTTTGGTTGAATACACTAACGAAAGACTTCAAAATATTGATATGAAATGTAGGAGCGATCATTTTTCTATGAGACCGCCATTTTTCACCTGCAAATTAAATTAAATAATACTAATAAACATGATATAGTCAATGTAATAAGTAAGACAAACTAGTAAAACAGAATTTCGATATTACACGGCTGCGTAGTATTTTTGCAGCCACAGTGCATTGAGCAATAAGGATTGTGTTCCAGTTTGAAAAGCATTGTAGCCTATATTTATTGGGCATTCATATCCTTGACACCAACTGTCTCAGTCAGTGAACACAAATCAGTTCTATAACTATTGTAAAACAGTGATCTGTTTCTGCTTCTGTAATGCTATTATTTTTGGGCAGGCGTAGTGCTATCAGAAAATTATCCTGCTTATCTATCCATTTATATCTATAGAAAAGATATTAAACGTACCTGAACTAATAAGTAATCCTTCACCAAGCCAAGGTTTGAAAAATCTGTACTCTGTGGACTTGTCTATGTGTACGTGGCTGTTGAGGATGACCTCCACATCATCAGCATCCGTGAGGAAGACAATGAGTTTGGAACCCAACCACACGCGCACGACGTTACCGAATTGTTTTGCGTAGTTCAAGCCCAAGTCTACCAGTTCTGTGCGGTAAGGAGATATGTTGAAATAGTTGTCGAAGTATTTTTGTATCAAGTGAGACAAGTGTAAATGTGAAATTTATGTGCACCCGTTAATTATTCAATAATACATTTAACGATTCATCAGTCTAAATTCAACAGTCTTAGATCAGATAAAAAAATATAACAAATTTATGATTGTTAAATGAAAACTGTATGTATGTATATATCTGTAGAATATTTGTTTTTATCTATTTTTAACACGCTTTTATTAGCTTGGGTTGTATCTATGTATGTAACGGAATCTTTGAGCTCTATTTTCACCAATTTCCAGAAATCTGATTAATTTGAAACTTTACACACGTATCAAGGACCGATGACAATGCAATAATTTGATAAGAGTTTCCTATTATCCTTATTAGGACCGCTAGGATTAATAAATTCTTTTATAGATCCGCTGTGAAAGAGTAAAAGAGATAGAGCTAGCGCGCGATTTGCTCATGCCTGCGGTTTCGGACTTACTCTGTCGGACTCGCTCGGGCACTAGGCACAGCACAACGGAGGCCGAAACGTTTTCAGTATAGTTGCGTTCTCACCTTCTTCATTCCTTATACACGCGTAGGTACTGATGAATCTAATACTTCACGCTTTTTACTCTGAGTTAAATTATTCTGTTAATAACTTCAAGTTTATTATAATTTTATTTTGAGGTACTTAACTATGATTGATCCCTCAACCTTCTACTAGTGTAATATAAATTCTTTGTACTTAGAAATTATTTTCTCCTTTTTAGTTCGATTAGCAATAAAAGCGTGTTTTTTTAGTTTTTTTAAACTATTATTTTTTAATTTAACCAGGTTATTGTGAAATAATCTAAATATTTGCTTATCCTTACCATGAGGTTTCTTTTTAAGGACTATCAACGCATTTCCAAACAACGGTACTGCTGCAGGGCCAGGTATTTTCTCGCCAAGTTTGTAAATATGTGATTTCTGTTGCCATCTGTATAAGATCCAGAATCCCGAGGCAAGAAGTAGAAGAGGATAGAATATTAAGCGAGAATTGACATGGTAGCCCGTGGACTCGTCCACAAACGACGTCATATTACTGTAAATAGTTCAAAATATTGTTATAAAGATCAAATAAAAAAATCCTAAATTTTAAATTATATCAGCTAAGAAGCGTAGATCTACAAATTTATAAAGCTGTTTTTTAATTGTATTAGATTATGTTATAGATTTTGTCTTACCTAACTATACTATATTGAACCGTTTTATATTATCATGAATGGATTCTTCGTTAAATCTGAAACAAAAATGCATGTGTCATATTTTGTTTGATTACCTATGTGACTAAAAGTACGAGGGTATTCAGATATTATTTATATAAAACATATGTTAACGCCTTTAATATTATTTAAGGCGAATCGTTTTCTATATTAGACCCAAATATCGTAAATCGTTCATAAATTTCAAACTACGAAATTTAAACCTCATTTAGATAGAGCAATTATCTTGCAGCGCAGGTGCGCGGTTTATAAAGACATAAAAAAGGTGCCACCTCTAAACAAAACAATGATCGTAAATGAATCTTTGACAAATATTAAAGTCAAATACGACAAAATTACATTAAAGAAAAAATTACATCGTATAAACAGTCGTAGAGAACAAGAAAGTTGCTCAGCGATTCTTGTATGACATAACCGCATGCGAGTTTTTGGTTATCGCCTGTGGCTGAATAGTATGCGCTTATTGGAACTCTTATTGTTAAGTGTATGGAGATGAATTAGACCAAGCACCCGGCCTAATTTGAGTATTATTTTGTTGTGATGCGCCAACCCTAAATTGGAGTATGGTAAGGGCAGAAGGATATTTAATGATTGATAAAATTAATGTTTAAGGATGAAAATATCTTATCGAATATTTGAACAAAATAAATTCAGTAAAATATTTACCTATTTTTAATCCCACAATGACTCCACTTTTCAGAGCCGTCAATAATAAGCGACTGGCGAAAGTAATTAATTACCAACACATTTTATACATTGACATATGACTTCTCGTTATAATACAGCGTTTCTGTCATTGCTTACATATTAATTGCTAATGTTGCTTATGTCGAATCATGTTTGTCAACGCATATGGGGTGTCCCGAAAAATTGTTGCAAATATTATATTTTTAAGGTATGGTAAAGTGAATCGATTCGACATCCTGGATTGGAAATCTTTGGGACGACTCATTTTAGCAGGCCTCCAGTGATTTGTGATGGTTATTATAATAAATATTTTTGTTTTGTTCAGGATATTTTTTCGTCGTTTGGCTGAAGTGTCAGTTCCACAACGGAGAAAATTACTAGCAAACATTTAGGTACTGTCATAGATACTATCTACTGTCAAGTGTCATTGATAGAAAAAATGACTAAAGCTATGAGACAAATAAGTGAAACAAATTAATACATGGAGTAGGTGATGATAAACTATTGCATCTAAAATTATTGGAGAGTATATTTTTTCAACAGGGCATAAGTTAGAATATATATTATATACTAGGTGTTGCTCGCGGCTTTGTCCGTGAAAAGCGATTGTTGTTATAAAATTTAGTAGTCCCCGTAGTGATCTATAGCATTATATTTATGACTCTAGCGCCATCTATTTAAAACAACAGATAAGAAATTCGAATATTTCCTACGAGAGTAAATTAGCGACATAAAAATTAACCTATACAGTATACATTAATTAAAAACATTGTACTATGTCAAGATTGAAATGTTTTTGTTTATGCTTTTACTTCTAACAAACAGCTAAACATTTTCCCTACTCGCAATAATATTAGTAAGATTGCCTATTCGTGACTTGGTTTAATATCAGATGGATTAATACTTAGTTGGATGCAGTAATAATGCTATGACATTTAAAATTATTGCGACGGTTTTTTATAGATTTCCAATCCATTTCCTGCCAAAATTGAAAAAAAAAACAATCAATAAGTAAAATTGATTAATACTACCTTCATAAAATAAGAATTTATAGTATGTATTATTTTAAATATTTTATAAAGTATTTAGAACGCAGATTTATTTAATAGGTTACTTGTTTTGAATAAGTTTCTAGTGTTTTTATAAGCGGCCTAGGTTAGAATTGTTTGACAAAAAATAATAACGAAAATAAATAAACGTTCATTACATTACTGTATATTATGAACATTACTGTTAAGGAATTATTTAAGTGTTCATTATTCATTATGATTATGTATGAATTGTCTGACGTAATTGTAAGAGGCCGGTATTTCGGTAAATTAAACTACAATGATATTAAAACTATTATCGTAAACAACAAATTATACCAAAAACATGTCTTTAGAAGGAAGAATATACATACCGCTTTGAACAATTTTAATATTGACATTTGACATATTATGTTGACAATGTCTACTAACCGTTAAGTATTTTTAATTCATGTGTTTAAAAAGAAAGAATAATTTATTGTTGCGGTACACGTCATATATTACATGTAGGTATTTATAATATATCGTCAGTTTACTCCAAGAACTCATTAACCGACAAATACAAAAGTATGAATTAAGCCACTTTAGTTATATTGTTTTCCCTATCTCATCTTATATATTATTATGATAAAAAAAGTAAAACACTATTATATTCTTGAATATGTCTAGTCTTAAAATCAAGTATGTTAAATATTATATCATTTTCAGGGCGTAATAAACTGGATTTAATGATTTTTTGCCATAAGTGAGTTCTTGCAGTAAACCGACGATATTCTGTGTCGTAACCGCGACAACTAGGAGACCATCTCAGCATAAACTGTGATGTGACAACCAAAACTCAGCATTGGTTTTCAGTCGCCATCTAATGTACTTAACATACGAACGCCAAATCAGCCATAAATATAATATTATATAATACTTATACGATATGGCGATAAGCTCGCCTATCACATCATGGGATGGAACACACTTAGCGAAAGGTGGGTGCTTTGGTTGCGCCTCTGCATACCCTTCGGGGATATCCATCGCCATCGCCCTAGTTTGCAAACTATAAGATATTGTGTTTTTTTGACCGACTGTATTTGTCTGCAATAATGTAAAGCTTATCTGTACTGGAATTAGGTGGTCTTTGTAGAAGTATAATTTGTTTATGCGGGATTGTCTAAAAAGTAGTCATAACATCCAACTTTAGGCGCTGTGCAGGGTTAAATTTGGGCTTAATTTGAAGTTGTTTTTTAAGTTAAAGTCGTTGATACATGCTGGCTGAACGCTGCAAAGTGAAGGCAAATACCGACGCGTAGACAGCGTATTTACCTTGGCTTGGTATCCCTTGATTTCGATTGCCTTGTTGACGAAGTAAAGGCAAGCGCCAACGTGTATATAACTTATTTAGCTTGTCGCAACTTGAAATGAAATGAAATGATTTATTTGAATCTGTAAAATGTTATACATTATTTAGATTCCGTCAATATTAACTCTACCACCAGTTCGGAAAGCAGTTCTCACCAGAGAAGAACGGGCAAGAAACTCTGGTGTTGCTCTTTTCAAAATCAGTTTAAGATACATGATAAACAGAGGAGAGAAAAAAATACAATTGGTTTTTTAATGTGTTTTAGAGCAGTTCATTTATATGCTCGTAAAATAACGAATAAATGAATTTAAATTTTCATATGACTGCACAACCCTCTCAGGAATCATGTTTTTTTTTTTTATTATGCTTATAATTATTTCCTCTTAGCATCCCTAGCAATTAGAAATAGTAAGCGAAATGGGCAGAACAGTCCACACAAGCAGCACCCATTTACGAGTATGACGCATGTGCCCGCCATCGGTCTCCTCCATATTGTAGGGACTTCCCTACCGGCCGACCCGTCACACACCGCCGCCGCGCGTACAGCTTGCAGTTGCTCATGACCACTGGTCTCATTTATAAACAATTAAAACTGACAGCGCAGAGCGTGTGAATTGTGGAACCTCGTCTATATTGGCTGCTTACATTTACTTTTCTAACGTCTAGAATCTAGACCAGTGGGTCAAACACTTTCAATATTGTTACACCTGTGATCTATGTGGAAAACTAATTTTATCCCGCCGTCAAAATGTTATTAAAACAAATAAATACAAATATCTTTATTAATCATAAATTGCACAACAGACTTATAATTTTAACGTCAGTTCTGTTACTGTTTTTTACGATCTTAAAATTAGGTTCTTTGTTTTCCCGTGAATTAGCTGATTTACCCCCGCGAGGGTATTTACCCGGTTAGGAACCCAACTTCTAGACGGTAGCACTTGCTTTGTATCAATGTGCCTATGCTCGCGTTGCCCTAAGTTCGACCAACATGGATAGCTGGGTTGGTTTTAGCTCTAGTCCACATACATAGGTACTGATGTTTGTATCTTTCTTCAAACGTCATGAAGTGCATTCGCGTTTAACCATTTACGTAACAATTGTCATTATGTAACCTTAGGGGCCGTTCAAGTGTTACGTAACGTTTTCCTGTACGCCCCGCCCCCCCTCAAAAAGTTATGTAACTCTAAAATTACATTTTTTATAGCAAAGTACCCGAAAATCGCTAAAATATCTTTGTTATTGTTTTAAAATTAAAAAAAACAATGTTACATAACACGTTGTTCGAACCCCCCCTCCTGCGCCTGTAACGCATCGTAACATTTTACATGACTCCACCTCCCTCCAAATTGCGTTACGTAATACTTAAACGGCCCCTTACCTAATTTTACTAATCGCCTAATTTTTTAAAACCTTGAAAAATACGATGCAATTGCGAATCGATGCTTTGGGTAATGGTTGATAAATTGAATAAGGTCCTATTCCGTCTACGGCGGCTATCAAAACTGTCCTTCAATTAGATTCATATTTCCTTCATTTTTTTCGTAATTGCAAAGACGGATATGCCCCCGTAGACGGAATCGGGCCTTCGGAGCTACATGACTTGAATGCATAATTAATTTATAGAAGCATTGAACGTTTTGTTACCTATTTACGTTAGTTTGAACACAAAGACGTTGTAATAATATTTGCATTTATTGATACTGTCCATCACTATCTAGTTTATAACTGACTTGTAGACAAAGCTGATAGCATTAAAATATTTAATAACTCTCTTGCTACGATTAAAATGAAACCCTATATTGTAATGCCCTGATTTTCTATCTAACCTTCCCAAAAGTAGTTTAGGAAGGATGTGGAATTGCACAATCCCGAAGCTCAAACCCTACACCTTTGCATAATTCCTGTTCTATTTCGTTAAGGTTAATACAATATGATTATTTTGGAATTTTTAGTATAAATTATTGGTGATGACTTATTATCCCGTGACTCAGCAATTCGTTTGTCAGTTTACGCAATAAAAATATTTACTTAATATTTAAATGATTAAATGTTTATCGTATAAATCAATCTATGTTACTACTTAATCATTATTTCATAGTTACTAAACTTTCCAGTTGTTCATGTTGTAACCACTTGTAATTTTATGTCATTACAAAAAAAAAACAAAGTTCAACTTTAATATAATGTTTTAATAAATTAAATACAATGCTGCCATTATATGCGTATTTATGTATATAGGGTACATTGCTATGTTGGAATATCTGTCCAAGTATGTTGTTTTACTGAGTTTCTTTTTTGTGCACCATCCTTATCGAATTAATTAATGTGTTGTTCATCTAAAGGTTGTCTGGCTCTAGTCACTAAAGCTATAAGATCGCTTCTTGTACCTACATCTTTTTTGTATTCTCTGTATTTTTTCTCTATTATAATCTCTCTCTCTTCTGTATTCTATAAATTTTCTCTCCTATTTCTAATTTTATTTTATGCCGCTCCAGGTTTTGTCGATTGGATTTCATCTTATCCTATGTTAACGGTGATGTGCGTGCATTAGCTTATATAACTATTGTGACTATGTACTGTTGGAGATTGTAACCTTCGTCGTGACTTATTATTTTTTATATGTTCTATTTTTAGAACTAATTGTATTTTGTTTGCCATAGTTACTTCTCTTTAGTCCGAAATAAACACTCATGTCAATAACATCTTTTTACTAACTTTATTTAATTACTAAGAACATATACCATATTTACAACACGTTATCAGCACGAACGCTTAGTTCTTAGTTTTTTTTTCACGTTATTTGGTAAAATAAAGTTGAATATATTTTTTGTGTGACTAGGAAATAGTAATAGTCTGAAAATGTCACATGAATCTGGAGATGTGTCGAGTATGAAAAATTCCCCTGCGTCGATCACATCTTTTCCATTTCCTTGTTTGAGGATAAAAGATGGATATCCGACTTGGAAGTTCAAGATGCGAAATTACCTTATCCATGAGGATTTATGGGAAACAATTAGTGGATACCGAGATGGAGACACAACCCCTGCCTCTACAAAGGTACGCAAAGACGCAAAGGCATTAGCAAAGATATGCTTATCAGTAGAAGGTGCAGCGATAACCCATATAAGATGTGCGAAAACTGCATCTGAGGCATGGACTTGCTTGCAAAAAGCCTTTGAAGATAAGGGAATAGGACGAAGATTATTTTTGGAGCGTAGACTGTACAGGTTGAGTCTATCAGAGTTCAAAAATATTGAACTATATATTAACGCAGTTATGTCAACCGCACAGGATCTTGCGGATATCGATGTAGTCATAGAGGACAAGTCTATTGCTGCAATACTTTTGGGAGGTCTAACTCCAAGGTATGAACCTCTCATTATGGCTTTAGAAAATTGCAATGTAGCCGTGACTACTGAGTTGGTAAAAACAAAACTGCTTAATGAAATGTCCAAAGATGTGGCTACGTCATTAGACTCTGTTTTTAATGCGAAGAAGAAGCCTAAGTTAATGAAGAAGAATATAGTTTGTTATGAGTGCAAGACACCTGGACATAAGAGACCAGATTGTCCACAGAGAAACAAGAAGGAGAAAGGCAATGCGGTAAATACCAATGATACGATATTTACAACTCTTAATACTTCTGGAAATCCAAGAAAGGACATATTTTATGTAGATTCAGGTTGTACTAGACACATGACTTCTAGACGGGACTGGTTTCAGAATATCTCGATACAGAATCAAGGTTCTGTTACTGTCGCAAATGGAGAACAGATTAAGTGCTGCGGAATTGGAAATATTTCAATAAACACGCCCGAGAACGTGGTCAACAATATTAGTGATGTTGCTTATATACCAGATTTGAAAGCTAGTTTGTTATCTGTATATAAAACTGTTGAAAAGGGTTTTATTTGTGTTTTTGATAAAAATGGATGTAACTTTTATAAATCTGATACTTTTAATTTTACAGGTGAATCTGTTGCTCATGCCTCGCCCTGTGGTGGACTGTACGTTTTAGATGGTACTGTAAATGTTTCCGAGAATGTGGCTGATAATTTTTTGACACAAGATGTGCACTCTGGCTGTCAGGATACTTATCAAATTTGGCATAAGAGGTTAGGACATTTGTGTCGTATAGGCATGAACCAACTGAAAAATCACAAGGTAGGTATAAAGTATACAGGAGTAGATAAAACTAGTTGTATCGCGTGCGTGGAAGGTAAACAAGCAAGAAAACCTTTCAAAAGGTTAGCGTTTAATAGGGCTACTTCCCCCCTTGGAACTGATCCATATGGATTTGATGGGACCGGTGTCTACAACTTCTTTTCAAGGAAATAGATATATGTTGACAATAGTAGACGATTATACGCGAAAAGTGTTTGCTTATTTTATTTCTTCTAAAACAGAAGTCAAAGATATATTTTGTGTGTTTCAACGTTTTGTTGAAAATCAGTTAGATAAAACAATTAAAGCAATTAGGACTGATGGAGGTAAGGAGTTCGTGAATAAAGAGTTTGTTGATTATCTTGCTTCAAAAGGTATTGAGCATCAAACAACGACGCCTTATAGTCCTCAGCAAGTTGGAGTAGCGGAACGCACCCATCGTTCGGTTACTGAAAAGGCAAGAACGTTGCTAGCTGAAAGTTCACTTCCGAAAGCATTCTGGGAAGATGCATTTCAAGTTGCCATTTACCTTAAGAATAGGTCTCCTCATCGAGCCTTAGGTGGACAAATTCCTTATGACAAATGGTATGGACGAAAAGGTGATCTTAGCCATCTAAAAGTATTTGGTTGTAGAGCTCTAGTCCATATACCTTCTTGTCACAGGAAGAAATTAGATGTCAAGGCACAGGAAGCAATTTTCGTCGGTTATTCTGAAAATCCAGGCACTTATATTTTTAGGGATCCTGCTAACCCACGAAAAGTTATTATATCCAGAGATGCAACCTTTTTTGAAAATTGCTTTACAGCGCTAAAGCAGAAGCAATCTGTCGCACAGTCAGAATCTATATTGTTATTTGATGAGCAAAAGGAGATTGAGTCTGAGTTTGATCATGACTGTCAATTCTATGACTGTGATGAGAATATCAGCCCGGCGGCTGAAGCAACTTTACCAGTAAATCTAGAAAGTGCAAAAGAGTCAGTGACTCTGGAAGAGCGAGAGTCTCTCAGTGACTTAAGGCTGCCTAGTGTGGAAGAAGTGACAGCGAATTTGGAACAGGAATCGCACCCTGAGCGCAGATACCCTTCCAGAGACAGAAAAACAACAAATTTTTATAAAGCTTACAATACGTCAATGGTAGATTCTAATGAACTTACGACATATTACGAAGCTACTCATGCCGATGATGCTGATAAGTGGCACCATAATATGGCTGGTGAGTATAGTTCTTTAATGAAACTCCATACATGGAATTTAGTAGATATGCCTAAAAAAAAGGTTATGCCATGTAAATGGATTTACAAAATTAAACTACCAAACTCTATGGTAAAGAACTTATGATATTGGGAATTTTGTTGATGACATAATAGTCTTCTTTAAATCTAATTTGACATTTGACACTGTCAAGAATTTGAATTTTTGAGAAGATTTGTCGAGATATTTTTCATTAAAAGATCTCTGAATTATATTCTTTCTATATTAGAAAAGTTTAATATGAAGGAGTGTAAGACCGTGGATACTCCATTAGTTTAAAATAATATGGCAAGAAGAACGGATGGTCAAGTCATAAGAATGAAGAACCATTTAAAGGATTTTTGTGACGCAGACTGGGCAAACTGTCCAATCGACAGAAGGTCATACACCGGTTATGTTTACAAGTTAAGTGGAGGTCCAGTATCATGGGAATCCAAGAAGCAACCTACTGTTGCGTTAAGTTCGGCCGAGTCAGAATATATGGCATTAGCGTCTGCCACGAAGGAAGCGTGTTACTTACGTCGGTTTATATACGAGATAACAGGTATACTTTGTTCAGTTAACTTAGCTTCTGACAGCCAAAGTGCCATTAATCTTGTTCGAAATCCTGTACACCACAGCAGGACGAAGCATATAGATACTAGGTTTCACTTTATTAGGAAAAGGTATCTAATAATATTGTTAAGTTAGAATATATAAAAAGTAACGATATGCCTGCTGATGTACTAACGAAGGCCCTCGGACCTCTAGCACACAAACGATGTGTAGTTAACTTAGGTTTAGAAACTTAATTATTTTATTTGTTTTGTTTCTGTCACAACTGCGATTAAGGGCGGCTGTTGGAGATTGTAACCTTCGTCGTGACTTATTATTTTTTATATGTTCTATTTTTAGAACTAATTGTATTTTGTTTGCCATAGTTACTTCTCTTTAGTCCGAAATAAACACTCATGTCAATAACATCTTTTTACTAACTTTATTTAATTACTAAGAACATATACCATATTTACAACATGTACAAGAAAGACTTGGAAAAAAATACAAAAGAAGTACTGAACAATTAATGACAAAAAAGAAAGCCCGGAGTTTCTTTCTGCCTTTCTTTTTCAGGTAGTCATCACTTAGGTTGCTAGTGAAAGGTAGGTTAGCTAGGTTAGGGCTCATGTCCTCGCCGGTGAGGATCGCGACGCGTTACCCTTCTATTTCCCCCTACTTGCCAGCCCGAGCTAGTTACTTCGGTTTGTACCTTGTTTTTATTATAAATTTTATCCCTAATTTAAAATGTCCATAGCTATATAAGTAATTTTAATAGTTATTTAGAAATAATAATAATTATTCATATACTTTGTTTTGACGTATCATAAGTGCAACTTTGTTCGCCTACATGATAAATAAAGTATTTTATTTTTATTTTATTTATAAATGAAATCAGAAAATATTGATTTGTTATTAAAATAATTTAAATATATACACCATTTTATGATCCATTTTCACTAATTCCTAATGCTTCATCATCTAAATCAATTCTACACAATCTCCTAAATGTAATAATAATCTTAGGTTAAATAACTTAAGGGATATAACATTCATAAACAACCATGCTTTTTACATTATTTATTAAAAAATAAATCAAACGGTGGTCGTTTTCTTTCTAGGTTCAATTCTAATTCTGAACCCATCTGCCCTTTTCAAGATGATGTCGGCTTTCAGAGAGAACTGTTCTTCGGGAATATCCGAGACAGTTCTATAGCTTCGCAGGATTGTTGACAGCAGTATCTTTAGTTTCAAGAGAGCGTATTTGCGACCTGGGAAATAATTAAAAAATATTACGTATTTCGTGTGTAACTGATTGAATATTTAAAGTTCTATTATAAGCTAATGCGTATATAATTGCGTAGTAGACGTTGAAAATAAATACTTAATAAACAATAGGTTAACATCATGAAATATACAATTGAATTTATTTGACTCACTGTAATAAATAAAATTATTTTTTAAAACACAATTTATATTTTCTGCCCAATGACATCTATAATTAAAGAGGAATCATGGATCCTCTGCCGGTTTGAAAGAAAAGGGATTACCTAGGGAAGTGAGTATTTGGACCTCTGCAAATCTCCCACACGGAGCACCAATCATAAAACTAGCATTGGTTTTCTTTAAAAAAAAAAAAAAAATTGGAAAAGTCAATCCTTCACGGTGTATACAAATATGTCTACAGATGATGATGATGATGATTATAAGCGATTATGTAGATGGTTGATTTGCCTGTCTCGTCATTGAATTATATAAAAATTAATATCTATAGTGAAGAAACGGATGAATCCTTCCTAGCCGAAGCTCGGCTACAGACGCCAATATCAATGGAGATCGGCCAGGTACGCAAGAGATATAGTGCACTCTCTGTTCCTTCACTCTCATATCCCTGTGAGAGGCCAATCCGACATGGCCGGAGAGAGATCACGCGCAGGGCTAAAGGTTTTAAGTGCTTTCCGAGGCACAGACGGAGAGGGTATCACACCGCCAACTTCCTGACTCCCAGCTGCGACTGAGTAATTTTTGAGATGGAAAAACCCAGTTACAATTCTTTTTATCCCGACTCGGGATTCGAACCTAGGTCCACATTACGTTATTAGATGATTACACCAAGATCATTAGATCTACGCTACCAAAGCAGTGATATCTCTAGTAAATTGTTACTTACCGACACAGCTCCTAGGTCCAGCGCTGAATGGTATGTAGCTATAGTAATGTCTATTCTGCGTGTTTTCAGGCAAGAAGTTGTCTGGATTAAACTCATCGGGATTTTTGTAATGTTTTGGATTACGATGCAGTTTATAGGTCCCAATGACCACAGTTGATCCGGCTGGCAGTAAGTAGTTGTTGGTAACTGAAAAAAAAAATGATAAAACATACTCTATTTGCAATATTTTACTATGGATTAAACTTAAAATCATTTTAAGGGAAAATAGGTTTGGTCATATAATTTAGCATAGCTTCTATAAACACTCCCGAAGAGGTAGATAGGTTTACTGGTGGTAAGTCTCGCATATGTGAGAGTCCGCTTGGGTAGGTACCACCGCAATATCTATTTTTGCCGCCAAGCAGCAGTGTATAGTCACTGTTGTGTTCCGGATTGACGAACATTGTAGCCAGTGTAATTATTGGACATAATAAGGCTTAACATCTCATGTCGCAGGATGGCGAGCAAAGTGGAATACTTACCAAACAATACTTTGTAATTCAAGGTGTTGGATGGTGTTTCTACTGTTTATGGGCTGTCGTATCGCTCACCATCAAGCGAACGGTAAGCATGTCAAATTTGCCATTCAAAACAAAGAAAAAACATAGAAGTGCAATAAGTGTACCCACAGATATATGGCGTATGCGATGGTTTATTTTGTTGAGGACTATATTATAAATAATTTTTGAATTATGTTTTTTAGTTCTAATAAGTAAAAGACAATGTATTTTGGGCTGGTATTACACATTTTACAAATTGCTTACCAATTTTAACATCACGATTTAAATGCCTGGCGATTATAGGTACTGGTGGGTACATTCTTAATGATTCAAGTATGACTCTCTCAAGGTATTTCATTCGGAGAGTGTCATCAAATGTTACTTGTCTATCCGAATCGCCGAAAATTTCGTGTAATTCTTTATACACTTCGTCTTGTATGTGCTGATGGATGCCTAGAAGGCAGAGAACGAAACTGGAACCAGCGGCTGTCGTGTCGTGACCCTGAAGTAAAATATATTATTAAATAATTAAATGAAAAAAATAAAATAATATATTCATGCTGAAAAAAAAATGAATTACTATGTAAAAATATTTATGAAAAAATATAAAAGAAGACAGGATACTGTATTTTGTACTAGCTACTGCTATGACGATGTGATACCCAAAATAGTTAGCAAGTTAAAACAAGTAACAAAACGACATTAACTTAAAATTAATAATTCAATTTGAATGAAGATGTTTTAATTCGTTTACAAAATATATCATATTATTAATTGATATTACAATTTTTCCAACGTTACCTCGAACATGATAGTGTCCACTTCCTCTTTAATTTCACTATCGCTTATTTTGTTTGTTTCGTTTTGGGCAGATTCGATCATTAAATCTAAGAAAGCAAGTCGTTTTTTCTGACCTGTAATATAAATTTGTAATTTTTTTATCTGTTATAAAGAAAACAACGTTGCTAAAGTTTCATCACTAGCCCAACGACAGAAATGAAAACAAATATCTAATAACTTTTCAAGTAATTCCTCTTTAAGGACTTCATCATTCTGCTCAAGACAGCTGGTTATGAGTTCTCCTCATGGTAAAGGAACCAAAATACAGGCATCCCATCACAGATTTCAAATTTGTACAATAGATACTGGACTTTATAACATAAATATAAAAATCGTAATGGATTTGTATGAATACACCTGCATGTCAATTTTTAATCAAAACTCACCAACATCATTTTCATCATTTAAGTCCAGATCATCTCTATAGCCCTTGAATACAGTATCTGATAAAGTCTTGCTATCGTTAGCTAATACATTGTCGATATTTGGAGCTTGCATCAATTCTGCTAACGTTGGTGGAATAATACCTTTGGCTTTGTTTTCCAAGTAAATTTCTTTTTTATTTTTGATGACCTGATGAAAAATTTTACATTAATATGAATATATCTTGAATATTTTGACTATTAAAAAATCGGATTATTTTTCTGTGTTAAATTTTTTTTAATATTAATGTAGCATTATAGTTTAAGATAAAAAAAAATTAAACCTTGTTCGTCAAACCGTGAATAATGTTTAAAAGTTCCTTTTGTTTTTTGAAAACTGAGCTTAGCTTGAAAATAGAATCAAAGCGCAGCCAGAATTTGTAATGCCTTTGATGAATTATATCACACATTCTGAAAAAAAAAAAAAACAAAATGCTTTTAATATTATTTAACAATTAGGATTAGATCCTAATTCATATTAAATTAAGTTTTACAAGAGATCATATATTAAACTCGGGTGAAAAGACACATCCTACATTGAAAATGTATATAAACGCATACACTGCGAAGTGCTAACAATGACACAGATTTTCATGTTTTTCTATGAATTGAATCTGAATTGTAAAGCCGGAGTCTTCGAAAATGTTTATTTGAAGGCGCTTATAAAAATTGCTTCTCAGTTTGTTAGATTATTTTTGGATGTATAGACTTTTTATACTGAAATTTTATATGAATTGAGACGTAAGCAGTAGTTAGTTCAAAACTTAACGTTCAGGTGTAATTTTACACATAGTACACTATATTAATTAATTTTACAATAGTTGCATATTAGAGTGTGTATTTCAAGTGCAGATAGCAGAGACTTTCTCACCCACAACAACTCCTGTACGCTAGGATCAGCAGTGGCACGCATTTTATGACATCGAGCGGTGAAGTTCTGCGAGTCTCAGGGAACACTAATTTGTCTTTATCCCGCAACGAAATTAATCGGATAACAAATAAGTGCAGACAGCAGCCACCAGATGCTATTACGCTTACGGTCGTATTCCAAACAAAGAGATACCGTCAATACTCACTTCATAACAGCCATAGCATAATCGAACCCTGATTCGTCCTGTGTTTTTCTTGTTATTCCCATTGCAGTTTCTAAAAAAACAAAAATCTTCAATACAAATCCTGCAAGATTTCTTAACTTGAAACGTTTTTATTAATTTCTACATGTAAATTGTTACTATCAAGAGTAGTTAGTATTTTGTTCTAGGGACAGCCTATATAGGCTGGCCTTCTTGATCACTTAAACTACAAAATCAGGAGTTGCTGGATTCAATTCTTGGCTTATAATAAATAACATATGCATTAAAGAGAACTAAGGAAATGTAACAAAGAACACTACTAAAGCTATAAATATATAAAATTTTGTCTTAATCAGCCATTCTTACCTAGCAAAATGTCTACAGTAACACCGCTCATGTAGTCATGGACGTCAAATGTTTTTCCCACTTCAGGCCGCATTTTATCCACAACGCTCTTAGCATTTTGATTAAAAACGTCCACAAACGATTTGAGGATGTTGATATGGAACGTGGGTGCGATCATTTTTCTGTGAGAACGCCATTTTTGTCCTATAATGTAGAAGATATTATTTAGATTACCAAATGTTTGATTGCTCTGTATGCCGCTACAAGACCTACTCTTTACTGGTAGTGTAATCTTTATTCAAGAAATATTTCTTATGCCACAATTACATATAATTATTGTATTTTATTTTGGAGGACACTGTAACTATTGTAATTACAGTTCAAGTATGAGATTGAAATTTCTCAAAATAATTAGGCTTATTATCAGACGATTGCCATCCACGTCTCCTATACATGAGATCGTAGACAACATGCTCTTTCTATTACCGATAATAAAGAACGATAAAATATACGGGAACAAGTTTAATGCTTAATGCGTTAACGATTGTAAAGTACCTGGTTGTGTATAGACTCACCTGTACTAATAAGTAAACCTTCACCAAGCCAAGGTTTGAAGAAACGGTATTCAGGCGCCTTATCGATGTGGACTTGGCTATTAAGAATCACTTCGACGTCTTCTGGTTCCGCAAGGAAGACTATAAGTTTGGATCCAAACCATCCTCGGACAACGTTTCCGTATATTTCGCTATATTTCATGGCAAGATTAATAAATTCTGTAATGAAAATATAGATTTTTATTAAAATATTTTGGTGAAAGTACGCATATATACATATAATAAAACAAAGGTGTTATATTTATTTTAAAGTACAGTTGGAATTCATAAAAATTCTGTAAGAAAGGATTCCTATTGATTATTTACGAACAAACGAAACAGTAAGGTCAATCAAGGATCAAAAATGAATTTTTAAGTGTGTTAAATGCAACATTTATTTTAACCATATTTTTAAAATTTTTAATAGTGACACTTTTATCTATGTACACAATATTTCATAAATTACGCATAACTTTAATCATATAATTAGTAAATAAAACTTACGATCAGGTGTTTTGCCAATTGCCATAAGGACGTTACCAAATAAAGGTACAGCTGTGGGGCCAGGGATTTTATTACCCAGCCTGTATTTCCTGCTTGATTGTTGCCAAACGTAAAGAGTCCATAGTAGAGTCGATAAAGAGCACAGCAAGTAGAACGATAACCATTTGTTATACTCGGGGCTTTCGTCGCTGATTGACATTTTTCTGCAAACTAAAGTAACAATTCGATTAGATATCGATTTTTATCGAATTATATAATTTCTTCTAATTGAGAAAAAAAAATATGAATATGACACTAAGAGTTATAATAACGATACGACACTATGAGTTGTAATAACGATAAAAAATATTTCAGACTACAAGCTTTTATTTAAATACTGTAAAAAGAAAAAATAATCTTTACATTTAATCCATCTTTTTTATACTATGTGTAGATAATACAATAATTATGTAAGTTGAATTTGACAAAAGTAAATCTCGCGACAAGCTTTTATCACAGCAAATCCTTTTATTTCATACCCTTATTATAAGAAATGCCTAAAAAATAACAGGTACATCATCTTGGGCCGTCCGCCATATTGAATTTAGAATAATGTCACTTAGCTAACCATAAATTGTCATCCAAACTAAACGTGTGTGCAAAATTTCACCTTAATCGGTTAAGGATACACATACAATCAACTTAAATAATAGCTTGTAATTTGTTGGTTGCTGGTGGTAGAATATTTTATATCCGCTCGGATAGCAACCACCGTACACAAGGTGTTAAAACGTGCCATAGGGGCCCACGTATGTCGCGTTCCGGGATCAGCCTGTGTATATCCAGTTCCAACAGGCCGGCATAATTGTGTCGACTGTCGAGGGGTAATCATCTCTCGTCAGTTGACATTCTATTGGACCCCACTCTACTTATCATCGGATACAGTGGGATGAATTTGCCGTATTCGTATGAAAAAAATTGGTTGTATATTATTTTATTATGTATTACCTGTTCCAATTGTGTTTGGGTTAGAACTAACTTGTGATTATTGCGCGCGCGCCCGTGTGTGTGAATAATATTTATTCATTTATTTAAATTGTTTTTGCCATCGTATTTATAAAAAATAAATAGCGTTTGTTAACCGTATAAGTAATTTATAAGTACATATATATATTTTGACCCAAACGTTGTCGTGTCAGAGAACCGAATCTCAGACCGAGGGGAATGAAAATATTTCTTTAACGGTCCTTCGACGCCACAATGTTTGGGTCAAAATATACCTTGATGCTTTTAATATACTTAAAGAACAAACGCATTTTTTTATTAGACACTTTTTGGTTTATATATTTTTTTTTATTAAATCTTTTTAAATTACTATCCTCTCCAACATGGGCTTCGATTATTACCTTTTAGTACCATCTACTTATCGAGACCATTCTTACGAGCTTAAACACGTTATATCTGCTATAAGTTGCTGAGGAGTTGGGAAATCTGAAGAATACATAAGACTGCAGCATCAAAGTTGCCATGTCTTAATACCACCCAAGTAATAGCAAACCAAATTTCAAATCAATAGAAACTATGTAAATAAGAACTGATGGCCTTCCTGAATAGATGATCCTAAAACATAGCTAAGAACTATTTTGATATCACCAGCTTTAAAATTAAATTTAAATTTAAAATACCGAATTAAAATATGTCATTACCTTTAAACTATAGCACCCCTCTTTGTCCGTAGGGCGTTAAATAGGGAATATGAATGAAATTTAATGCAAAGAAATACTGTTCTTACTATGGACTACTTCTCAGTTAATTATTTCACTGACTCATTAAATACACTCGATTAGTTATTCACACTTTTGACAGTTTAGTAACGTATTTAATACAGTACTAAAATGTCCCCACACTACCATTTAGAACGAATACCTAATACACTATGTATTCGAGTTAATTTAAATACTTAATTTAGTATTTTCATAAATTATTGATCATCTCTTTTCAACAAATTAATTAAACGACACTAACTCGCTTATAACAGTAATAATATTTATATACAACGTAGAATAAGGAAGTTAAATGTTTACTGACTTTTGCAATGTACCTATACAGGTTGTTACAATGTAAATTGTCTATTTATAATTTATAGGGTGAACAATCGCACTTTTCATGTTTGAAGCAAATTGAATTTTCAGGAATATATTATACAGGAGTTTTGAGACGGAGCACAGTTGGAAAAAAAATATTTTATATAAATTTTACTTTTTGTACTGACAGACTGATTGACTTTAGATTGTTTTTTTTTTAATTTTCCCTTTTCATCCGGCAATGACAATAACTGATAGCTACTTACGTAAAAAAAGGTAATTTATTCTGTTTCTTTTCTATCAATGTTTAATTTTTGAATTACTCTACTAAGACAATTTTTCTTATTTTTATTATAAATGAAGGAGCCTAAAATTATTATTTTTCTGACCTTAAAGTATTTAAGCCTCATATGGAGCCACAAAAGTGGCGTACCATAAGGTATTTTATTTACCTGGTAAAGCTATATTTTGTTTACGTTTTTTGAACAAAGCTGTTCAATAGATCTTATCTATATTATAGATTTGTATAAAATGAAAATCATGTTCGCTAAAGCCATTTTGAATTTGTCAACAACGTGTTTTTTTGGTAAAAACATGTGTCACATGTTTTTATTTAACAGCGAAGATAATATCCAAATCCTTATTTATTATTTAAAACCATAATACACGTATCATCACACGAATAAATACGGATGGACGGTTCATTAAACTGCAATTATTATCTTTATCATGGACCATAAAGTAACAATAAATAAATATATCTAATGATATACATCCGTAAAGTTTATTGCAGTATGTAATGTCTTAGATTATTGATTGGATTCAGATTTTTTTATAAATGGATAAATATATTATCATTACCTGTTGATATTTTATTACTTTTATTTCATTGTACATACACACGGAGTTTCGTTGTTTGATAGACAATTATTTACTTAGAAGAATTTAAAATATATAAAATATTTTCTACTTCAAATCTAATTTTTTGTGGTGATAAGAATATTGTAAAAAGTTTTTTTTATACAATGAATCCTCTACACAGTGAAGTATTCTAAAGTATACTGGCTGATCACATGTGTGATGTTGCTAGATGCTTAAAAATTAGGATTACTAACAATATTTATTTTGGACAAAAAGACTGGCATAGTCGCAAAACGACTCAAAGTCCTTACTGTAAAAGAAAAAAGTTAATGTCGAGATGGGTACCCCACTATTCTTATGGAAAGCGCTTCCACTGTTCATAACAGTAGCAACTATAAAGCGCTACGTCAGACTGCCCTGTATTTGATATATTTAATAATAATTGTAGCCCTGTAGATGTTATATACATGCACTACTAAGCACGGGCCTCCTTCACTACTGACATTGTTTTGTTCTCGATGATGGCCTAGTGCAGGTTGGTAGACTTCAAATACCTGTGACAATCTATTTCTGAGAATTCTCATGTATACATTTTTCCTTACGACGTTTTCCCCCGTTAAAGCGAACAATCATTGAAAAGCAATGCACAGATAACTTTGAAAAGTCAGAAGTGTGACGTGTGTGACTAAGTCAACTATGATATCGTGTACTCTTTTATTAAATGCAGGGTGATTTTGTCTTTGTATACATCAATGAAACCATGTACCTGTCTTCTAGAAAACAACAGTTTACCCCTAGCCATAGATGTTAAATACAAAAGCGTAAGTTTTAAACAAAATAAATGTTAATAAAGAATAATGTTATTTTACATGCCCTAAGGCCATTACATGAAAATAATTTGTCGGAGCGGCAACATCATAGTCTCAGTACGAAATACATTTACCATATTCCAACTAAACTCAAAAAGGTCAAATAATCAGAAATATAAACATGGGATTTATTTACTAACATAATTGTAATTCATGAGTGATTTTTCATATATTGCTAGCACAGGTAAAGACGATGTGGTTGAATTTAGTAACGCAATATAAAACCACCCTGTAGTATAAAAGGTTGCTCGAGGCACTAGGTTAAAGAGGGTATAATATGCTATATTACTCCAGTTATTAGAAGATGATATAGCTATCAAATACACAAGCCTTTTCATGTACATCTGTATGGTCGATTGGGTCCCTAAATAAGTGGTTATCTAATTGAAAACCATCTAGATATATCTTCTGTGAGGCAATGTTTGTACTCACTACAATTAGCGCCATTATAATTGTTAATATAAATGAAAATTATAATTTCAAATGTATATTGACGTATCCGTAATCTACTTCCTACTAATATTGTGAGTGCGAAGTATGTGACAACATTTGGATGTAGAGGTAAACCCAGAAATGCTGATCGGATTTGGGTAATATTTGGCACATAGATGAACATAGTCCTGGATCAGTGGCACTTTTACTCCGGGAAGCGTTTTCAGGCAGGTTGAGCAACGTGCGACACCTAATTTTTTAAATTGAAAGCTACTACTACTGGAAGAATTGATTATATTGCTTTTTCTTCACAGATTTTTTTTTATCAAGCGGTAGCTTTGGAGCATTTAATACAGTTTAATTTTATCTTAAGAAAGTTAAGTAAAGACATCTTAAATGGTATAGTATATTTAGTAATTTAAGTGTAGCATGATATTTAAATGAACACGTTTTATTCTGGTGTTCTATTTACAATAATCATGAATCACGTTTCAACTCTAAAGAGTTAAATCTCATTATATAAAAACCTTGCGAGACAAAGAAAGTGGATGGGTGTGATATTCACATCAAATGGACAGATATCGACATCTTAAAAGATATTTTAAGTCATGGCATATGATGGATTTCATTCAGCAAACAACAGGCCCTCAAAAGGTAGTTTAAGTTTTGTATTATGAAACAGTTCAATATCTTAAATGCTTACTTAAGATCCTACTCAAGGGCAAGATTAGTTTATTAATGTGGCCCTTATTGTAGCAGTTTTTGTGTGACTACCTCTATACATTATCAGAATAATTAGCACGTCGGGAGCACTTAGCACGCGAATAACACGCGATGTGAATATCACACTCATCTATCCTGTATCCAGCGAAGTATTTGAATTCTTTAAAATTTTGTATACCGGACTACCAATATACATTTTTATAGACATTTCTTATCTAAAGAAAAATATATTATTATCTATATTTTGTGTTACTGGGAGGATAACTTCGTCCCTTTATTTATAATTTTATTGTTATCCGGTCATATAATATATTTATGATAATGTTGTTAACGACAACATGTGACATGATTTTGTAAATATTTTATAATATTATATTTCAAAAGTCAAAAACTATAATATTTCACTTAATTTTATAAAAGTTTGATCCATTTTACTGTAGAGCATAAAGTAATTATAATGTTGCATCTTGCAATTATCGAAGTAGTTAACTTCAACCAACAGAACCCCGTTATCGTTATTTATGGCAACATAGCAATAAAGCGTATTCGATAAATCCAAAACGAATCACTTTTTATACTCGACTAAGGTGCATTGAGGGACGGCAAAGATTTTAACACGCTATGTGAGTGTTATGCTCTACTTTAGGCATCCCTCCTCGTAGGCTTATTTGGCAAAGGAGGTGTCTATCGATTCATTTTTCATATGGGATAGTTATAGGCTGTATATTTTTCGATATTTTTTTTAAATTCCACTTTTTTAAGCCTAAGAAGCGATGGTATTGCCTTCTTGTTAAAAGGTTGGTAATGAATCCATGAAAATCCTGGCATTCTTGATGTTATGCTTGCTAAGAATTTAACAACATTATTGCGTGTTTTGTTTTATTTGGTAATTCTTATTTATCTATTATTTGGCTGTGGTCTGATGTTTCGCTACTTAGTGAGTATTGGCTGTTATAATACATTCAGTTACTTAATAGAAAATAAAACTATTAAGTAATCATATTAGTGTTTTTCCGGGTGTTATAATTAGTGTATGTGTATCGATTAAAATTTCCATGGTCGGGACCTCTATACTTGACATTGGCCAGGAAAACAGTCATTGTTTGCTAATTACGTGTTACTTACTGTTTCTGCATAGTAATTGTTGTGAAATTGTAGTTAATTTTGGTTTATATTTCACGTAATTTGGTTTTTCTTCGTCATGTCTACACTCAGGTACTTTTGTAAGTGGTAACACTAGGTTATAGATAATTGTTTAAAAAAATACATATTCGCTATAACCTAAAATATCAAACAAAAAGTGTTCCGCACTCAAACACATTCATGACACATTTAAATCAGTACGAACAAAAAGACAGCTAGTATTTTTCATTTACGTGTAGTTTATAAAACACTTGGATCAATTTCGAGTCTTTAGATTGTGTGCCAATGTCATCATATCTACTGCTATAAAATAAAATATCATTGGTTGTAGAGTTTTAGTTGAAGTAAGTTAGTTTCGCCTGAAGCGGTACCATCGTTGATAATAGGGGACCGGCCTATGCTTGATTTTGTGTATTATTCTATATGTAATGGTTAATAATACGAAAAAGAAGCACTCCTGCGAAAACTGCATCACAATTGGTTAAAAAATGAGCGAGTAATTCATATTTAAAATATTGTAACGTGCAGAAGTAGGCGCGATGTGGGGATATCGCTTCATCTCTTTTTTTCGCACGCGTCGTTATTCCCGATGACGTCACATGTGGATATTTCGTCTCTTTTCTGTTTATAGTCAATTGACTATAAATTATACGGGGGTAATTACCCCTTCCACCGAAATTCAAAGACTTATAACTTGTTGATTTTTTACCGGATTTTAATAATTCCTTCTGTGTTATAATTTATATTATGTAAATATTTGATAATAGTAAAGAACAAACATGAGTCCGGTACCCTATTATGTACCACGAGTACCAATGTCTCTTCTAACATTAGCATGACGAGGTGGTCTATTAGTAGCTCTTTTTATACGAGCATGGCAAAGTGATCATACTCCACCTGATGGTAAGTGGAGTAAGATCCAATAGAATGTTGACTGACGAGAGATGATTGCCGCTCGACAGTCGACACAATTACGCCGGCCTGTTGGAACCGGATACACGCAGACTAATACACGTACTTGGGTCACTATGGCGGGTTTTATCACCTTGTGTACGGTAGTCTCTATTCGGGCGGATATAAAATATATCCTACCATCAACATTGGGATGTGCTGTCGGCTTTAAAACAAAAGATATCAGGGAATCTAAGTCTTTATCATAAAACAAAATGTAATAGCAATTTATTCTACTACATTACTAAATTATAGCGGCGATAGCCTAGTTGGTTGTGGAACGGACTGCCGAGACGAATGTCCGCAGGTTCAAATCCCAAGGGCCACACATCTCTGATTTTTCTAAACAAAAATTATGTGTGTACTTTTTGTGAATTATCGCTTGCTTTAAAGGTGAAGGAAAAACATCGTTAGGAAACCTGCTTACCTGAGAAGTTCTCTATAGGAATTTTGAGAGTGTGTGAAGTCTACCAATCCGCACTAGGCCAGCGTGGTGGACTAAGGCGTAATCCCTCTCAGTAGTAGAGGATGCCCGTGCTCAGCAGTGGGCAAGTATATAATACAGGGCTGAAATTATACTAAATTTTAAGGCAGTGATACTGCCTTAAAATTTATCGATGAGCATCGAACCAGATTATAGTCAATGTAAATAAATTTGACTTCATCGTGGCTCTATCACTGCAAACCCTACAAATAATCTTTCATTGACTGATTTGAAGATCTGTCTTAGTCTGACTGGTGTTTTAGTTCTCTACGCCTATTCCTATATAATTTTAATGATAATGTCTTTTTTATATTCGAAAAAAAAGTAATAATTATTATGTAAAGTGAG
Organism: Manduca sexta; assembly: GCF_014839805.1. Taxonomy (NCBI): domain Eukaryota; kingdom Metazoa; phylum Arthropoda; class Insecta; order Lepidoptera; family Sphingidae; genus Manduca; species Manduca sexta. The sequence continues at coordinate 5,780,624 of NC_051136.1, forward strand.
TGACTGACATTTGACAAATGCAATCAAGGTTAGCATACATTTTAAAAGTTTAATTATTTCAATATTATAATTTTCTTTCTTTTTTATACAGTTACAGCATAGTATCTCCCTACTGAAGCGAAAAATCCAGTTTAATATAATTTATGATTCATGAAAAACTTGAAACTAGAGATTTCAAAAAATAATGTTTTTTGTATCCTAAAAAAGTTGTCTTCGAATTGTTTCTTTGGAGTAGATAATGGTAGAGGCAGTGGGTAGATTCCATACACTGCCGCTGATATTTGTTTACGCAATGGATCGGCTTGAATCTTGAACAAAGCGTGAAATTCCTTAGCTGTTAACTACGTTTCATTGGGATTCTAAAAAGTTTTCCTCTTTCTGACTTTACTGTTTTGCTTATCTAAAATAGTATTATTATATTCCTAGCGTTGACTATAAAATATAAGGTAGGTGCGTCTAAAAAGGGCCGGTTCCAAATAAGGTCCATCTTTTCAAACTTTACGCAGTTAATACTTAAATTAAAACGGATACCGCGCGTCGCCTCCCCAGTAACCAATCACAAAAATGCACCGACGTTCATTGCTTTCGTGCCGACCATTTTGTCAGTGCCACTGTGTGTAGCCTCAGAGGCGGTCAAAGTGTCTCAATTTATAAAAGTTCTGATTAAATTTTCTGTGTTTTAGTACTAAAACCCTGTCGTTTTGTCATAATTCTGAAATAGTAATGTTAACATACTTTCAGAACATGGATTGGCAAGGTAAGTTACCAAAGTTATTGCTTTTTTATCTCGATTTTGTTTGTTTTTTTCAGGACATATCTAAGTGCCTATGTTGGTCCACTTTTTTCAGCCCAATAAGGGCCGGACTTTATTAGGGGTACTTATTTTTAAAATAAGCATGATCCGTTATTTATAAAAGTGCGAATAAGCACATGGCACTTTTTTGCTACGATAACGACAGTTCAGTATATTATGCACAAAAAAAAACCACTTGTCTAAACATATTTTTTGCTTTGGATTTTTTCGCTTTCAAGTTTTATAAAATTTTATTTACGCAAATTAACAATACCTACCTTTTGTCAAAAGTATTTTTTCATTTTATTTTAATGATTGTTCATCCATTAATATAAGTATATTGTTTTTAGTAAAGGCAAGAATAGATCCTTTGCAAAATAGAAATTGGGGCGCAGGATGGTCTCAAACTGATTTTCAGGATGATATAAAAAACAACGAAATATCTGAGTGTGCAATAGCTATAAACTACAACATACCACGGCGAACATTGAAGAATCATATAAAATCTGGAAGCGTGGTGATGAAAATGGAAGAAAAGCTTTGATGATGTCATGCCACTATCAGAATAATAAAAAATATCTGATATTCAAGAGTCAACTTTTAAAGAGTTTCTAACTAAGGCAAAGCCGAGACGAAAAGCATTAAATTACGTCAGACTGAAAATAACCAAAGATTTATTCAAAAAAGTCAAGCAATAATACTAAAAGCCCTGCCAGACTAAAAATTATAACAACAATACTAATGGTCAAAAATGAAGGGCAAGAGAAGTCGCCTAAAGTTCTTAAGATTAAACCAGATAGAATCAAATCCAAGCAAAAAAATTAAACTGAAACATACGGTCCAAGCCAAAAAATACAAAAAAGTAATATTAATATCAGCCTTGTATTATATACTAGAAAATATATAAGTACAATAAAAATATACATGCATATTTGTTTTTAATCTTTAGGTTACTAGGTGCAGTGGTTGTCATATTTGTTATTTTCAAGCACTTAATAAGGTCCAGACTGTGAGTAAAGAAGTGTAATACCCAATAAGGTCCAAAGACAAAAACAGAAAAAACTGATTGATTAGTACATTTTATGATTTTCTTAGCTAGAATCAATAAAAAATAGCATAAAACTACAATTTGTTTCATCTATAACTCGAAAATAAAATAATTGTTACATATATACATTTCTTAATAATTTATAAGGCCCACGACACTAATTTATAATAATTTCCTTTTCATTATACGAAATCCACGAACTTAATGGTAGTTTAAAACCAATGCTTTCTTAAGATGTGATTTTTTTGGAATATAATGCCTAAGTTCCTGCAGTTTAATTATGGACCTTATTTAGAGCGCCAGTGCCCAATAAGAACTATAGACAATCTTTTAAAGAACTTATTTTGTAAGCAACTGGCCACTGCTGCCTTGTTTTTGTATAATGTATACTCTTCACATAAAAACGGTTTATTTGATCATAATGTCTTACATAGCAATTCACTTCCCAAAATTGATTTATAAGGATTTCCAAAAACCCGGCCCTTATTAGATGCAATTACCTTAATTAATATAGATAATTCGTAATATTTGATATTCTCGTTTGTAGTACGGTCACCTTTTTGGTCACAAAAGGGAAATCTAAGTTTAAAATCAGCGCCTTCGCAAATCGTTATGGCAATGTTCCGAAACACTTTGCTTATAAAATACGAGTAGGCGCTTTCAATATTTTTTTTAATGGTACTATTCAGATATTATTGACATTCGTTTCAGACATTTTCAGTTGCCTTTCTATTAGGCTTCTTTTATTTATGCGCCACAGATGAATTTGTTGTTTGATGTCACTTGTTTTTATTGTTTATATTAATTGTATAGCGCTTAAGTAGGCAATTAAAACACTAACCATATTACATTATTAACACAATCTCTATGACTCTTCTCATCGTCATTTATGTTTGTGTATTTACAACGATAATGCAATTTGTATTTGCATACCCAGTACATGACTAACTGTCATGTTGTTTGACAGGTTTTCACGTCAAGTACGTGTAGGTATTGAGTCATTCTTCTCTACCTGATTAGGGTCAAAAACTGCATTCGGATCAGTTTTGGTAACGTTTGGCATTAACATAACTTGTTTTCGTACTACTATAAAAGAGGTTGGCCATTAATTCAAGTTTCTTGGACTACAAATATTTACAATATTATGTATATTTGTCATAAGATGCGCGTACGCCGCGGCCACTGGCCCGCACACTAACTTAAAGTCTACTAATAATGATAAGATAAAGTACAATCTCATCAAGTGTTTAGAGGTTCATAAGTCCCTGTTCGAACAATGTATGATGCAGTGTCACGGCATCATTTCGAGATGGACGACGGTCGGGTGCCGGAGTTAGAGAAAATTAATAAAAATGATACGGAAAAAGAAAATGAAAATAAAGACGATTATAATAGTGACAATAGTCCATCGCCATTTCGAAGACAGGTGTGAACAAAATTTTAAGTTATGTGATGTGTGGTTATTTGTGAACGTTCCTATTATGTGATCAATTTGATACAGCAGTTAAAAATTGGGAGTGACTTTATTTTTATTTAAGTAAAAACGAAAAATGGACGTTTTAGGAATAGGTCTTTTTAATATTTGTAAAATAACGACTTTGCTAGAATTTTAATGTCATTTCATAATTTTTGTATGGTATATAGGGACTAGTGATAAAAGTGGTAAAATGCCGTTCCTTTATATAATGAAATGTAAAAATGATAGCCATGTATTAACAAAATTAAAAAATATTAATTGAAAGTGAACGGTTGCTTTGGGACCAGCTTTAGTCATAAAACTTAATTAAATCGCGTGATTTACATGTTAAATAAACAACTTACCGACAGCTTGCACGTGTTAAAATATTTCAGTGCCATGACATGTATAAAAATCGTGTATTTGAGCTCAGTTTAAAAATAGAAATATATTTAAAATTCTATTTATTCATAATAAAGATAAATAATCTACATCTAAATAGAATATAAACAAATTCAAACACTTTTGTTTAATTAGGGAAAATTTCTTTGGTAATTATAGAAATAAAATTGTAAATGAATAATACGCATTATATTTGTAAAATTCCGTACGAACATAGATTCAACCGCTAAATTATGGCAAATTTCTTACCATAGCATCGTGTCGAAACTTGTTGACTTGGTTTGGCGTTAATTAAATATGTGTGCTCTAATTTCTAATTTCTATGAAAAATATTTAATTCCGCAATATTATATTGACGTGTCATCACAGCCGTCCTCGTTGTTAAGCGTGTATTGCTCTAAATGATTTATGTTATGTATTGTTTACTATTTGATAATGTCGGGTTACACGTGCCCCTGGCCTTGTGAACTTTAATTATGGAGAGCAAAATCGTATTCCATTTTCGGAATTTATAAGTAAAAACTATTAACGAGAATATAAAATATTTAAAGAACAAAAGCAGCAATTTAAAGTCAATAAAAAAAAGATAAAATATGTGTCCAAGTTCGTCGGAGGACATACCTAACGCCCCGTCATTGTTTGTCCAATTTTTTTCTGGTATTTTAGGTACCAATAAGAACAATTCAAGTTTTTATTGACTTTTAGTATCTTTTTTTCAGGCTTTTATGTCGTTTGGCGTTTTCATGATGACGCTGGGCGCAGGCGCGACCTCGGGCATAGCCGCTATTCTCATACCTCAATTGAAACATGGCAAGGGGAAACATAAATTTTCCGTGGAACTGGTATCATGGGTAGGTACGTGTTATAATTTTGTTTACTTTGGATGATATCGTTTTAGTAAATTATCATTTTACTAATTATAATTATTTTTTTCAGCTGCGATATCTTGTTTGGCTTTATTCTTCGGTAACTTGATATCCGGATATTTAATGGAAAGATTTGGAAGACGAAGATCAATGTTGGCGTTATCTATTTTCTTCATACTCGGCTGGGCTATCATCGGTTTTGCAAACGATTTAATATCTTTGATTCTTATTGGAAGATTTATCACCGGGATATGCCAGGGTTGGCTCGGCCCGCTCGGACCAGTCTTCGTTGGAGAAATCAGCTCGCCTATATATAGAGGCTTCTTTTTAGCTTCCTTATCGTTGAGTATAGCTGTTGGTGTGTTCTTATCACATTTATTTGGAACAATTCTACACTGGAGCTACGCATCACTTTTATGTGGACTATTTCCATTGATTGGTGGGATCATGGTCTTCAATGTACCAGAGTCACCTGCCTGGCTGGCATCAAGAAACAGAATTGACGATTGTATTGCCTCTTTCAAATGGTATAGAGGAGCAAGTGCTGCTATGAAGAATGAACTGGATAAAATGTTGGCTGAGCAAACAAAGAAAGACAAGACTAGGGGCAAGATTGAAATGTTGAGAGAGAATATAAAGAAACCGGAATTTTACAAACCGTTAGCCATCATGACGGTATTTTTTGCGACCACGCAACTCTCAGGAGTAAATGTGATATGTGCGTATACGACAGACATGATGAAAGTGTTAATTGGTAATAGTTCAAGCCGGTCTCACGAATATGTTGCTATGTTAAGTATAGATATTTTAAGATGTGTATCATTAGCAATAGCCTGTGTTTTGTTAAGGAAATCTGGTAGAAGACCGATGGCGTTGTTCAGTGGCACGTGTACGTGTATATCTTTGATCGGTTTAGCCTTGTATTTGTATTTATTAGAAAACGGAACGATACATCACAAGTCAGCCATCGTTTCATTAGGATTGATGGCGTTTTATATAACAGTTTCTCATTTGGGTATAGCTCCACTTCCATGGAATATGGTTGGTGAACTGTTTGCAGTGGAAACCAAAGGTTTGGGTTCTGGTGTAAGTGTGATGATGACATCCATAGCATTCTTTGGAACAGTAAAAACGGCCCCCGCTATGTTCGAGAGCATAGGCCATCATGGCGCTTACTTATTTTACGGTGTGTCCACATTGTGTGGTACGATATTCTTATACTTCTTCCTACCAGAGACGAAGAATAAAACTCTATTACAAATAGAAGAATATTTCAGATATGGCAAGAAAAAGCCGATGAATAACATTAAAGACGATAATCATGTATGAAAAGGGATGTTAATAAAAGCTTTATAAATGCCTGTAGATAAATAAACGCTTAATTGTGAGTAGTATTTGAAAACATTTAGTAAATTATGTAAATAACTAGTCTAATTACGTGAAATGTGTTTCAAAATGACATCGTTAAGTAGATAATGAATTTATTTAACCTAGTAAAATAAGTGTAATGTTACTAATTGATTATTATAAGGACATGTTTATCATTATCGTTATCAGTTATAAGCCAATACTCCGCGGTTTTGTATCATTTTAAAATATATACATGATTTTAACTAAGCTAAGAACGCTGTAGTGATGTTTGTTCTATTGAAAAATATTGCGGCATCACAGTTTTTGCAATATCATTGGGTATCATTATCAAAGTCAGAAATGTTATGTTTTCTCAATATGTTACTATGTATTATTTTTGGCATATCATAGTAATTAAAGTTTATCATAACATTATAATAATGACATTTAAGAAGTAATAATGATATTTAGGAAATGTGTACCTCTAAGTAGAAAACATTAGTTCGTTGTATTTTAGAGTACTTAAATGGGAAAATTCATATAATCTTAGTGGTCATCCATTCGTCGAAATTTTGTCGAATTTTTTGTATTTTTAACACATATACAAAATTTAATACTTGTGCATTCCTTCTCAATATCAATTTTAATTATATCAAATCTCACACTACTGTGCGGGCAATGTGCTAAAAAGGGATATAAAGTTTTTATTCATGTATTAATTATAAAGCAGTGCCATAACGAGTAAGAAGTTACTGCAAAAAATAGTAGTGATGACCAGTTGAATTATTGTCATGATCTCCTATTTTTACCTCAGTTTTTATATTGTGCACATATTTTGTCCACCTAATTAATGTTTCTGGTGTTTCAAATTTAAATATAAATATTTTTAGATATATTTCGAAGTCAATAACCTTTCGAATCGCGACTATACAAGTAAATTATCATATGATTCATATAAAACATATTGTAACAAAGGAAATTGCAGTCACCAAGATTATAAATTAAAATGATTCTCGAATTAAAATGTGTTTTCTTTAAAATAAAACAAGCTTTTATTCCTTTGATTTCCGGAATTAATTTCTTTAACTCTGTCTAAATCGCAGAAGCAAACAACAAGCAGTCCACCAATGAGTGTCTGCTTTGATATTCCTTTACAGGAATACAATAAAATTAACTCTAAGACAATAAAACAATACCATTTAATTTCTAAAGTAGAGTTTTTAATTCAACGGAGTAACTTGACAGATGAATAGATGTCAGTATGGGAGATACATGAATTTAAATAGTTATGAGGCAAATGTCGATATCTCAATAACATTTTCAATTTTATTGTAAATAATAATTATTCAATATGAATTGATAAAATGGAATATTGCGCATTTGCATTCGTGTAAATAAACTGATTCTGTATATTGAAAGAACGAAATTGGTAGGTAGCAAACTTAATTATAGATAGATAAAAACACTTTTCGAAGTATTTATGTAATTTGGCACCGTTCTCTGTTCAATAATAAAATATTGTTATAGGAACCGAATATCGTAAAACCGTTTCGTTTTTTTAAATAGGATATGTGTTTTGTCAATAGGATCAGCAATAGTTCTGGGTTTTAGTTTTGGGTTAACTAGCAACTTGTGCATTTACTTTTGTCAAACTACTCCTTCAAATCAAACTCGAGTACATTATTTATCATAACAACATAATATAATAATAAAAGCTTCCTGATAATTCCACCCCACGCACTGCAAAACCTAATAATTAAGAATACAATTTGTTTACACGAAAGGGCGTTCTTCTTCGATGCACAAGCAATAAACAATATAGGCTATTTCACAGTCAGTTAGAGATGGCAATTGGCACGTGTCTGCATTAAAAACATTACACACGGACCAGGAACTTGTATTCGCCAACATCTGCGGGAGATTTTTTGCATCCCAGAGGTTCCCACGTTGGAACGCGACGTGTTTTTGTCGCGCATCAACAAAAACAACGAGGAAACCATATGGAGAGTGGATTTAGTTATTTTCGGATGAAGACCCGACGTGTTTATGAAGTAAAGTGTGAGGAAGTTATTAATGAATGTGTACATGCTGTGACAGATGGCAGGGCTCTTGTAGTGTCTTAAGAATGAGGTGGTTTTTATGGTAAGGATAGTGACTTCATTGCACTTGACGGTAAGCGCACACTCCAAATATAATGTCGACCAAGGTTTTACCGTTAAAACAAAGCGAATACGGAATACTCGATGGAAATCGTCTAAGCTCTGTGGCCTTTGAAGGAAAGGATTAGGGATTCAAAATGAAAGAATAACAATTTCTCACTCCATCTCAAAACCAGCGGTGGTTTTTCTCCTTCCTCATACGAGCTGGTCCATTACATAACTATTTTCCAAATGTCATGATATTGCCCGTGTTATCCCATTAGCGGACCACTTGTGTCCAAAACAATTCGTAGTGGCAAAGATCACTGAGTTATCAATGTGGCGTAAGCGAATGACTATTATAATTAATTATATCCTTAATTATATTATAACTAAGTCCTAACATGAGTATTAAATCAGTTTATCGCAGCTATTGAGTGCAATTAGATGTATTGCGACATGTCTGGGTAATAACGATTGTGCTCATCTGTTTGTGTTGATTTTATTCTGAGTCATCATAAATAAGGTCTAGTTATGAGTAGTTCGCGGAATTTTATCTTTTATTTAAAGTGACTATATGCAGAGCTTAGATGTAGAGGTAGTGTTTGAAATTATTAGTCGCTCAAATCTCTTATAAATAGAAAATAATCCTATCTCTGAGTGTCACATTTTATTTTGATTAAAACGTAATATTCTGATATAAAATTTTGACGTTTTGGTAAAAACCCTTGTTTGTTTAAGCAGATATTAATAAATTTATTAGTTAGTCTGGAAATTTTTTAGCGACGCACTTTTACGACGAATGAAACGAAAAATCAACGCAAACAAATTGCTGTCGCAGGTGATTTTCAATTGGGACATAACAAATTTTATTTATGTATTTTCTAAGTTACATCATTATATAATCAGTCATCAGCCATTTTATCAGTTTTCAAAGCATAGTTAGCTATTTATCAATCACACTAACAAAAGATATTCAAATAAGCCCACAGCGACAATTAACCCTATCGAATGAGATAATGAATGAGTCAAATTGCCTCTATTTTCATTTTCGATTTCTGTGTATTTGAATTCGTGCATATAATGTTGGAATTTAGGCCACGGTCGAGTAAGGGCGGAATGAATATTTTAATAATTCACAAAGGGACACGTGGCTGAACGGAAACCATGCACGTGCTATCAATTAGAAGTGGAACAGATAAAAAACCTTGACTAGAAAGTAAAAGCTTGCCCCTTCGAAGTAGGAGTTGCCCGTGAAATTATAAACAACGGTGTAATAAATATGAATACCCCTTTATAACGTCTGTCAGTTGTAGTTCATGTATTAGAAATTTTTGATATCAAACTTGTATATGAATACCTTTTGATGCATGTCTATTGTTTTAAAGAATATTTTTTTGATATCATTCTTATTTTTGAAGTGATTCTATCGGATGTTTTCCAATAAAAATATTAAATAATGATATCAAGGAATACGCCATATATAAAAGACACTGATATAAAACAGTAATTAAAGATTATTATTATCTGTTGTCAATGTCTCGGTAATATGACCGCGATTGTAATACTTGCAGATAAGTGTAAAACGGATTTCGATTGTCTGTAAGATATGATTATAACTATTTATTGTTATGGTAGCATTAAGAGATGTAGAAATTTTCTTGTTAAAAAAAACATAACTTAACCGTATCAGAAATAATAAGTATCTATAAACTATGATGATGTATGTGACGAATGTGAACGTCAATATTATTCAAAGGTGTATAAACATAAAAAAAATGTTTCATAGATTATAAATGTATATCTATAAACTCTCTTGGTGGCACAGCCGTGTAGCGAGCGATTTCGCTACTGCTGTGAGGTCCTGGGTTCGAATCCCGGATCGGCATAGATATTTGAGTTTTTCTACAATGCCCGGAGTCTTAAATTCGTGCCCACATGACGAAACACATTTGTCAAAAAATGGCTGCTCTGGTTTCGCCTCTGCTTACCCCTTCAGTGACTAAGGCATTATGTATACAACCGCTAACGTTAGCATATTATATTCTTGTTCACCGTACTTCCCATACTATAAATCTTTCAACATTTTGTTTGAAGATTGAACATGTGTATCTAGATAATATAGATTAATATGCAACAGGTTTTTACAAAGTAAATTTTATTAGTCTATTATGTTTTAAATTTAGCAACTTTTTTTTATCAATATACATATAAGATTCCATGTAAGATAAGACGAGACATTACAAGAATTAAGAAAATAGGCAGTTGTTATCTTTGCAACAAGATATTGCCGACATTTATTCAGATTTGATAAAGTATCTTACGCAATCACGTCTTGTATGGACGTACTAAAACTGTGATATATTATGTCACATGATAATGGATTCTTTCTTAATTTAATGCTGTACTGCATTGGCAAAAGGTGAAATTTTCCTAAATGGAACCTACACAACATATAGGTACTAATATACTAAAATGCGGTCTGCAAATCGTTCTAATGATAATTAAATTCAAAGCTCTCAATTGGCCGTTGGGTCGGAGGCCAGATGCAGAAGGCAGTATTGCTGGACACGGCGCGCATTGTGAGGAGATTCCTCACTTTGAATCCCTAACCGCCGGTGGCCTGGGTCTTGCGCTTCGTCATCGGAGGGTCATACATTTTTTATATTTTTATATGCATGTTTTTTTTTAAATGTATATGTAAAAATGTAAAAAAATACCTTTAAAATAAAGAGAATTGACCATTAAATTCTACATAAAGGGAAGCCAGCAAGAATCGGGTTATATGGACCCTTTCCCACTACTACACTGACTCTAATAACATTAATTATCGCATTAATCACGACAAAGCTAATAGTCATGACTCATAATGCCCGATCACATCTCTACGATTTATCGTAACGATTCTAGTTTGCACAGTTATAGTTTATATTCCTGCTATATACCACAACGATTTTTCATATTCTTATATTCTCCACAAGTTGTCGAAATCTGCGTCGATCATCTATTCACATCATACATATCATTTTCGATAAAACTGCGCAAACGTATTGCACAGATAAATCGCTACGATAAATCGTTGCCGTGTGTGGCTGCCACAAGTAATATATTACGTACCGTGAGAATTTTACGTTGGCATTAATTATTTTATCCTTTTGGTTACATTAGATTATAGTTTATATCCTACTGCAGTCACTATTAACTGCGTCATTTTGCACAGTATTTAAACGATTTAATTGCGATAATACATGAGACATTTACTCTAGTGTGGCTGTATCATACATCATACAATTAACAGTAGTGTTTAAATTTGAGCATTTGACTTAACCCATTGGATCTTCTTGCGCACTATTTGTTTGTAGTAATGTGTGTGTTAGTACTTCGAACTGTTAGACAGCTGTATAACAATAATAAAGACTTTTATTATTACACATCGTATTTTAGAATTCAATGGTGCAATGAATATTTAACATGTTCATTGCGTGAACATTTGTTTTGAATAATTTAGTTTTCCGCGACACGTGATCGCTGTCAAAGGAAACAAGCTTGACGTATATCAAAAGCCATGTGTATTATGTGCGTGATTCCGGTGTTTTGTAGGGGCTGGTGTAGTTTTGGACCATTTATTCTTATTAATAATATGTGCATAGTTAATGTTGGTGGTATATCTAGTTGAAATGCAACGGTGTTTGCTGTTATATAATATTTTTGAGGACTACTTGGGAGTCTTATTTCCTGTATGGTATAATGTTTAGTTGTTTATAACAACTTTTAAGATTTCATATTTTATAGTAATGTAAATGCTTCGTAAGTTATAAGATATTTTGAGCAAAGTTCATGATGATATAAATGCTTCATCATGATATGTACTTAATAAGAAACTAAGCAAGGCAAGTTACCTAAATCGGTATTTTAATATAATAGTAATAATAATATCAGCCCAGCCCTGTATTATATACTTGCCCACTGCTGAGCACGGGCCTCCTCTGCTACTGAGAGGGATTAGGCCTTAGTCCACCACGCTGGCCTAGTGCGGATTGGTAGACTTCACACCCTTGAAATTCCTATAGAGAACTTCGCAGATGTGCAGGTTTCCTCACGATGTTTTCCTTCACCGTTAAAGCGAACGATAAATTCACAAAGAATACACACATGATTTTAGAAAAGTCAGAGGTGTGTGCCCTTGGGATTTGAACCTGCGGACATTCGTCTTGGCAGTCCGTTCCACACTCAACTAGGCTATCGCCGTTATCGGTATTTTAAGTCATATTTTATTCACAACCCGAATGGTTGTATTTTTGTAATTGTCGCATCGTTCCACAACACATTTTCGATATGTTAGTCTAAATGTGTTTAGGAATAAAAGTCTTACTCTAACAGCAATAAAGTACAAAGTAGAAGCACTTAAAAGTCGGTTACGCACCATGATTGCTTTAGTAGTAGTTGCTAGGGCTTTTTGTATTGTAGGTGACACAGTTCCTCACCCGTGCCCTTAAAAAATCATACTAAATTCTATTCCAATGCCATTAGAGATAACAAATACGTACCCGTTAATTGCCTAATGATAAAATTACGATTCAATTGACGCAATTCTTCTTAATATGAACATAACAAGTAATAAACAACGTAATAATTTGTATTTACGTGTGAAGTTATAAATTAATTTTTGAATTATTGGGTGTTTTTATTATAATTTTATGGTTAAATATATCAATACTTATACATATAACGATGTGGAATTAAATGTTATAAAATAATAATTATTGATGTGGCTTAGTATATGGAAAGTTAAGATATATTTATATTGTATATACATGTATGCAGCTTTACTTTCCATTCTATATACTTCATGTATACTATGCATGGAAGAATATACATATTTCCATGCATGCTATAAGTACTTTTTTCATAAGCTACGTATGTGTGTGTGTTATTTATTTATTATTATAGGTCAGCCAGTAGTTGTTATAATATTTTGTACATAATAATGAGTTCCGAAAAATATTTAAAAGTAACGCTCGTTTAAGGCGATTACAACATCCACCATTACCGAAACATTAGTACTTCATAATTACTAAAATACATGATAAAGAAAACGAAAAATAGAATTGTTACATTACATTTCTTGATATTAAAAAGTTAATTTAAAATTCAAGACAGAAAAAGCTAATAAGTTAAAGATATTATACAATATGACGTTAATGTATTCGAATGTATTAATAGCAAGTATATGAGAGTAAATTTAAATGTTAATTTATTTTTATTTTTGAACACTAAAAATAAATTCATTTAATATTCAATGATCAAATAAATTTGTATAAAAATAAATAAATTGTTTCTTTTTGTGACGGTGTCACTTTATATCTCTAACATAAAATTGGATTATATTTATATTTATACGTTTAACATAATTAAAAACTAAAAGTTGTATTCATCGAATGTATTCAATTTCTTTTTTTTAATGCATAACTTTAATAAAATTAAAAGTTTTGTTTTATTATAGATCCTGTATTTAATTTAATGTTTTATATATTACGTGATTTCATAATTGAAGGTAATCAAGTAATTTTTTCTTCCGCAAATTGTTTTTATATTTCTCAAATAATTTTATTAATTTTGTCATACTAATATTATATATGTGAAATATATAATATTATATTTGTGAGGATGGATGTATGGATGTTTGAATGTATTGATGTGTGGATGTATGTATGTATGTTTGTTCCTCTTTCACGAAAAAAACTACTTAACGGTTTTGAATGAAACTTTAAAGTAATATTGGTTATACATCACAATAACACACAGGCTACAATTTATAATGATTTTGTGTAATTTGGTCATAATATATACCGGTTGATATAACGATACATATAAAGTGAGTCGGAAAAAAATACTATCTTGTTAGACAAAGAGGATGTACCCTATATTGTTTGTCTTAAATAATTCTAAATAAAAGTCCGCGACAGCATATATTTACCTTTTAATGTATATTTAAATTGGATACTTTTTTAAGCGGGACTTTTATCCCGGAAAACTCCTTTACGCGGGTGAAGCCGCAAGCTAAAGCTAGTTTATTAATAACTAAGATATACAAACAAGACTTTTGTGTGGTCTTATTTGCTCATTAAGTCCCAATAAGAACACGAAAATTACCTAGCCTCTGATAAAAACATGTTGTTGTTCGCGTAAATATTTTTATATAAAAACTTATTATTTAAATTTCATCCAAATAAGTTTCTAAATGCACTCAAAACGGAAAGCAGTGTATTATTACTGGCAACCATAGTAATTCGGTAAAAACTTCCCTAATAAATGTTGCACATGACTTCGTTCTATTTTTAAACTTCGTAATTGGGTCTCTCTTGCTTCACCGACTGTCTATCTTAGCGTTGTTTTTTCATTGATTACCATCAAGGTATGGCACTTTGTATTCTTTTTAATTAAAAAACTTAATATAACTGGTTAAAAAGGTACTGAATATATGAATTTTAATTCGTTACACTGTGACACGTTAACCAACATTGTGGTTACTCTACTTAAATTGACAACCACGCTGTTTGTCTTCGAAGGGGTAGGCAGAAGCGTAACTAGTGAACCTTTTTTCCATCATATGATAGCCATATGAAAGGAGGCCAGTTTATCGCCATACCGGGTACAAAATCCAGAGTTCGCATAGATACTGTACTGTAAACCTAGTACTTTGTTCTTCTAGATCAGCGGTCGGCAACCTTTTGGTAGGCAAGTGCCACAAGGTGGCAAAAATAACTAAAGTTGGGCCATACATAAACATAAACTTAAAAACCCTGCTTTAGATGCGCTTACACTTAATTTAATACATTTATTTTGATGTTTAAGCCTTATTACAAAACAATTACGGGCCAGAATGTTTGCGAGCCGCGTGTTGTCGACCGCTGTTCTAGATAGATACAGACATTCTTGGATTCATGACACAAAGCAGGCTCTTTGTTTATTAAATTTTTTTAGCTTAGCGATGTTACTGTGACTGTATATAGTTATATTTATTAATAGAGATTAGGTCTCTTACATACCTGACTGGTTAGGTACATTTTGACTATACTATATTTTAGATTCAATGATAGCTTCTATAGTATTTAAGAAATGTTTACATTTGTAATACACCGTATATTGTTGTTGCTACTGTATATGTCATGGCGGTTACCTCAGACGAGCAAGTTGCTCGTTTTGTTACTAACTTGTACAAACTGGTGATAATAAATTAACCATAGAATTAGCTATTAAAATATTTTTATTTAAGTCTAGCTTATGCCTGGGGCTCCGCTCGCGTGTAAAAGATTTTCTGTGTTGAAAGCCTGGCTTTATATTTTTCCGCGATGAATTTGAGCCTATATTTTAATAACGATTTCTTATGTTTATGCGAATGTTCGACATTAAATTAAACTATTTTTCGGATTTTATCGCCCTATTTAATGTTTGAAATTAAGTCCGTCTATACTTCTCTGTATATAAAGTGTTTAATTTTTTTATTTTACATACGCACAAAACTTCCGCCACACGCAGTTTACTTGTGCGTCGCATCGTCATTTCATTAGTCAGTAAATTTCACATTAAGATAATGATTAGATAAAGTAATGCGAATAAATATTGTATAGTGAATGATGATTATTTAAGTAAACAAAGTCTGAATGAGATAACGTGTTGAGATAAATTAATAGATACGAGTTGTTGCTTCCGGCGTCGTTCGGGATTTGAATTAAATAAAAAAAAAAAAACAACTGTGGCACAGAGTGATCGATCATGATCGTTAAATGAGTGCATTCAATTCCCGCTTTGAGAGAAATATTCAATTAAACAATTATTTGTAATTTTTTTATGTTATATAAATATTATATTGTCTGAATATGACCCTGTTTTATTAAGAACCATATTATCTTAAAGTATTTTTTTTTATTTTGGGTGTGGTGTGTGTGCATACTATTTATAGAATTTATGACTATACTTTGGAGCTAGGATTTGTTGCTAGTTGCTTGTTATTTATTATTTGACAAAGTGCCGTTATGCTCATAATTCTATTACAAAGTATATTATTTAACTTGATTTTTAAATGTTAATTTTGTGGAAAACTTGGGTCCATTATATTTTATGGTTAGTATTATTAGGCTTTTAATATGATTTTTTCTATTTGTCTCGTAGTTCATGCATCTTTTAGACGAAGAAGCAAATTTGTTTAAACAAAAACAATGAATTATTTCTAGATCTGATTTCTACCTTTATAATAAAGCACAAAGTCTTAACAATTACTTCTATTTAAGGGGTTCCCCCAGCAAAATAGGGCTCTTACCATATTTTAAGAAGGAATTTAGTCGAAATTTATAATAAATACAGAAAAACCCCAATAATAAATTCCTGTCAAATTCTGGCGCCGATTTGTAAATGGTATCAAGTTCGGTTTGAGCCATATTTTCATCCAAGTTCCCGTCTATACTAGCAATTGTGAACCTATAAACTACTACTACTACTACTACTTCAACTATTGTTCCTTCATCCTCACGGTTGAAAAACTATGAAAGTTTAAACCTAACTAAACGAAAAAAAAATGACATGAAATATATATGTATTACACCTGTCTCTATATTATGAGGATAATGATAAAATAGGAAGGGAAGGACTATGAAAGATTCAAAGTACTTACAACATTACTGCATTCACTATTTATTGCTGGAATCGAAGTCTGGATTCCTTGGACTGCAACTTCTGTAGGTTCTGGATACCCGATCGCACATGCGCGAATTGCGGTGTAACGTGGATATATTCGAGTATTCTACCGACTGCGCCAAATACCACAGCCGGAGGCCGCAAAAAAAAAGCAAAAACACAATTTTACAAATTATAACTAATTAATCTATGTCAATAATTGATCGATGCTGGACCAATAATGCAAGCGGTTACTATGGCGGATTCATGTGTGACGTCACTAGTTGTCATGTTCTGCTGATATGCAATACGTGTAGCTCATTGTGTTTATGAGGTGATGCTTGCGTAACGCTTTCCATATATTAGCTATGCGTAATGAATATCTTAAAATCACAAAAATGTTTGCTGGAGGTAGGATATATTTTATATCCGCTCGGATAGCGTGTACCATACACAAGATATTAAAATCTCATAGCGGCCCACGTAAGTGTATCGCGTACCGGGATCAGCCTGTGTATACCCGGTTCCAACAGGCCGGTATAATTGTGTTGACTATCGAGGGATATCCGCCCGGATAGCGTGTACCGTACACAAGATATTAAAATCTCATAGTGGCCCACGTAAGTGTGTCGCGTTCCGGGATCAGCCTGTGTATACCCGGTTCCAACAGGCCGGTGTTGACTATCGATAGGTAATCATCTCTCATCAGTCGACATTCTATTAGACCCCAGTCTACTTACCGTCAGATGCAGTGGGGTCACTTTGCCGAGTAGGTATAAAAACAAGCGCAAATATCTATAGGTTTTTATGTTCGATTTTTAATATGATACTTTTAACATTTTCTTTCATATATTGACTTGTGCCAATAGATGAATAATGGTATATAGTTCAAACAATAAACTTATTAGCATAGTGGTAGCTTATGTGGATTGTTAACATTAAAGCAACGGGTTCAATCCGAGTTGTTACTTTACATATAGAACAATATCCTTACCTTAGAATATTAAAGTCATAATCAAAATATTATTTACCATTTTTGCTCGGCAGTTTTTTGATGTTCCTACATAGTAACCAAAAATTTTATGAATATAAAAATGTCAAACACGTTTTTTTATGTAAATAAAGCGGCAAAGGATAAAAATTTCTGAACGGGAACCCAAAACAATATAGGTTCTAATAATGTTCATAAATGCGCTCTGGAAATCTCTTTTGATTTACGCCACTAGTAAATATCTGAAACTTCCTTTTTCACCCTCATTAAGGTACGAGAGTCAAGCTCCAAAATGACAAACAAACGCATTTTCGTATTTAAATTAACAGATACAGTTGCATCTTTGTCACCACGTAGCCAGACATTGCATTTAATGATTCAGCGAGAATGTTATTTACAATGTACACTTTATTACGATTACATGAAGTCATGAGTAACACATGTTTCACTCTACGTCAGCTGATCTTCGAATCGAATTATACTAATTACAAACAAACATATGCCACCGTGACTTTATTCTTGTTAAGGTGCGGAAACATAAATTAATAGTGCTTTAATATATTCTGATAATATAGCAGTGTATGTTTCAAACCGGTTTTGATTTTAATAGAAGGAAAAAACTGTTTATTTGATAATAAAAAAGGAAATAAAATGTCACCTTTAGCGCTACCCGTAGTCCGTAAAATGTAGTAAGTTTTCTTGCGTTATGTTTTATTTATAAACGAACGTATTGTAATAATAATAATAATATCAGCCCTGTATTATATACTTGCCCACTGCTGAGCACGGGCCTCCTCTACTACTGAGAGAACGATAAATTCACAAGAATACACACATGATTTTTTAGAAAAGTCAGAGGTGTATGCCTTTGGGATTTGAACCTGCGGACATTCGTCTTGGCAGAACGTTCCACACCCAACTAGGCTATCGCCGCTTGTAAGACATTGGCTAAAGCAACTATCTTCGCCCATATGGGAACTGTAGTATAGATGCCTCAGAAGGATAGATGCTCAGTTCTTTATCTAACATATTAAGAAACACACATTGACAAGTCTATAGGACTCCCCTCTCCCTCCCCCCGAGGCAATTCTTGTGCGCTTGGTCTCAACACCGAATGCATGCCCATGCATGACCATAGGCACAAAGGCAAATTTGTATGTGCATAAATGTGTATACGACATGGTTGATAAATTAACATTGATGCCTATAAGGGATCCGCGAATATTTCCCTACCTTCTCCTTTTCGCCCATCCTAAGATGGTCCCTTCTTCTTCCACAAAACTTCCTTCCCAAATATCCTCTTCTAACTTTCCTCCAGGGCCTTATAGTCGCTAAGTCGGGAAAAACAATATATTGTTCGCAGGTTTCCCACGATGTTGACTGCGGGGTCCGGTATTAAAAAAAAGTCTATGAGGACATTACTCTGAGCCCCTTATTACGTGCTAGCCAGTAGAGAAGATTAGACGCGTCCTCGGTGACATTCAAAGAACAATCAATTTCTTAAATATTTGTTGCAGATTATGGATCGCGAAGATTTTATTAAGCTGGTATTTCTTGTTTTATTTATTGAATGTTTTTTTGTTTAATAAATTTGTTAGCAGTGTATTAGATATATATTTTTTCTGTCATTATAAGTACCACAGACTTTTTTTAACCAGAAAGCATCTTTCCCTAAATAAATAGTTTTGATTGAGGATAGATACAATTATGGTGAGTTATACAAACGAAATAATTGGACAGTATAGAATACAACTGACACTAAAAAGTCCAATTATTGTTATTAAAACTAATTTAATACATCAGGTCTAATTACTCAAAGTTAAAATGACTTCTAAGATATATAAAAAAGTAGTTAATGAAAATATAATAATTAATAATAACATGTAACTATATTTAAAGGTTGAATTTCCATCAAAAGATATAACATTTTACTTATTTTCATATACGTAAGGACAACGCTTTTTATTTCTTTTTTATTTGATGTTCAAGGGCGGGTCTATCAATAATTAATCATCAAGTTAATTTTCATAATGATAAACGTTTTGAAATCAGAGTTCGATTTTAAAATGTAGGACATCTATACCACTTTTTGACAGTTTGCAATGTTTTGAAATTATCGCAAACCTAACTGCTAATATTATATTTCGAATATGGCAATGGAAGAAAAACATAATTTAAAATGACAGCTTTATATCTTTAGACCGCTTTATTTGTATTTAATTTAGATAATAAAAAAACTTCTTAACATTTTTATTAGTAAACAAACCTTTCTATAAGTCTATACTGTGCCTTAATTTATGGTTTTGGTACAATCTGGCTTAATAGCCATATGGCGGTACGGTACGCATGCCTTATGGCGTCGGCATTGGCTGGATCTTGGCAATTTCACTGTCTATCTCAAATAATACGGCCCCGTATCGAAATGTAAAACCGATCGTAAAAATTGGCATTTCACAAATTCGCTTGTAATCACATTTGATACATTATTTTGGTTGATGTTAATAATTAAGTGTTTTTGTTAGATCATCGTTGTTAAATCAATTACATTTATTTACGAGAATGCTGAAGTGACAAAACTATTTAGCTATGTCAAGTCGTAAAAGAAAAAAGACTTAAAATTTTCTTATGGAACATTAGCCTTTACATGTGTCATCAAATAAATCTTGTGACTTGTGGTTAATGAGTTACAATGTGTCATAAGAATGTAAATATTATTTTATCACTTGGTAATTTATTGATAAAAAATCTACAAAAAGTATGTTCTTGAAAATCGCATTCATTTTAATGTTGATCGGTTTTTGTTTAATAACTTAGATAATTTATTTATGAATACGTAACAAATACATTTTATCATTGTGTTTATAACTCGTTATTGCGTATTATAAATATGTAAAATAGCACCAACTCATTTACAATACAAAATTAAAGTTGCATTTTATAATAGGTTAACAGACTATGCGTTAATCCATAATTTTTAAATAAAATTAGTATTATTGAAAATAGTGAACTCATGCTTTCATTATGTGATTTAAGTCAGTAGAGGTGTAACTACATACAACTGAAGTTGTTCTATGAATGTATAAAATCTAGCAAACGTTTCCTAACACAATGGATTGTTACTATATATATTTAAGATTACGTAGCGACATTTTTTGTTAATTACAAAAGCAAACTTCCAGTTTTGAGCTATACAAAACGCCGAAGGTCTTCGCATACATCGAGAAGATTATTAAAAATAAAATATACGTCCTAATCTTTGAACACGTGGATCGCAAGCAGTGTATGCGTTGAAAAAGTGCTTATTCAGTTTCGTACGTTAAATTCGGTAGTTCCCTAAAGGTAAAGTCCATTTTTTGCTGGTTCCCATGAACCCTGTGACAATGGTGTCGACCTCGCTGAAAGACTCTGCCGAAGATCCACGCAAGAATAAATATTATATAACAATAGGGTGGCTTCTTTGACTTTGCCTTTTAGTGTTGCGTGACTGGGAAGTTTTGATACTTTATTTCTGACATTAGTTATCCGTTTTCTGTTCGGTATTTCTGTATAGATAGTCTTTTAAAATTACTTATGGTTTGGATTATTATTTGGTAGACAGAAGTTATATTTTATCCCATACGTGATCAATTCAAGGCAATATAAGCTATTGTTTTAATTAAAACCCCTTTTTGGCAACAAATAATACCAATCAAATCGATTTTCTTTCCTTTCGTAGCTACAATTCTGCACATCACATACTTATATCCTTAATCTAAATTCAAAATTACGAACAATTTATAAAATGTATCTTATTAAAATTTACCAAATATCAAGACGAATAATTCGCGCTACAAATTTTGGGACAACAAAAGGCATCTAGCGGCTCGTAACGGTCTTTCTACCGAATACCGTCGATATGCATGTCTTCCTTATGACGCTATTTTTGTTAAGCCAAACCATTATGGCATTCCCACGCATCAAGTAACCTAATTTTAATAATTTTGACGTCTTTGCCGTATATACTTAATGTACTTATTATTTGTTTTAATTCATGTTAAGCAATAAAAAACAAAAATTGTTTGTAAGGTTTTTATGGATGCAGTCACATTGAAATGTTTTAGAACAAAAAGTGTTAGTGCCAGATTTTATGTGCCCTATTTTTTCTATGTTCTAGTCTTCGTTTCTTAATTTGAAAATATGTTTAAAATATAAAAATTAATGCTACATTTCTTTCGACGTTTTAAATGTCAAGTGTAATACGTAAATATTATTTGTGTTGAGATATAAAGTAATTATAAATCACGATGTAAATTGCTTTGCGATGTTTTGTGTCACCCAAATGTATCGATAAACAATTTTTTCTCAATCTATAGGTATATGTATATTATAGAACAAAGTCCCTTTTCTGTCGGTCTGTCTGTAAGTTATTGATTTACTCAAAATCAACTGAACGGATTTTTATGGAATTTGGTATGGAGATAGTTTATGACCCTGGGAAGGTTATAGGCTACATTCTATCCCGGGAAAATAATATATAGCGGGACTTTTATCCCGGCAAACTCCACCAAGCAGGTAAAGTCGCGAGCAAAAGCTAGTTTAAGTGGCTTTTAAAGTTCATTGAAACGTATTTTATTTTCTTTGTTTTTATTCTCTACTCTATATTATTTATTTTGATGCCCAATCTAATCATAGAAATAACACATCAGTTTGTTTGCATTTTATGCAAGATTTATTCAAATATAGTTTTTAGCAGGCATCGACAAGTCTCTTTCCTATTAGATTTTTCCACTTTGAATAGATTTAGTACCAAGCTACGTGCTTAAATATATGGAGAATGGAACGAGGACAAACCTAATATAATAATCAGTCAACTAAAACAGTTTCTCTTTTTAAACAGCAATTTTGTAATATCTGGGGTCAGAACGCATTAAAACAAGTGTTTTAAAAATTCATGGCACTTTACAGTAGTCTGCCAGACATCGGCTCTCAAAAGGTTTAAGTACACTCATAATGTACACAGATTATGGCCCCAAATGAGTGCTTTCTGTACAAATATGTAACCCTTGCAAGAAGATAAGCCTCAGTTACTTATTATGGCAATCAGTGCTAATGCCACTTAGTGACTTTAAAGCGGCGTTATGTAAAATATTATATTTGCATACAAAAGCACTAATATTATATTACCAAACAATATCTAGATAAAAAAATACTAATGATTGTTTAAAACTTGAATTTTTAAATTCGTTTCATATTTATTTTCTTAACTAATCATTATATTAATTAAATATAGGTGTTAAGATGTCATCAAAATGCTGGAATTCGAAATTTTATATGACTTAAATTTTTTAGCGCCTCTACTTTTCTAGTTTGTAACGATTTTTTAAAATATACTTTATGGTTTTTAAATCCATTCAAAAATCGAATAGAAAACGTAGATGAGTTCCTACATCATCGCTTTAATCATAGACAACAGCGCTTGACGAATGAACCGGAAAATATTTAAATGGAAACAAAAATAGCGTGCAACGAGCAAACCCCGTAAAATATGGCGATATTTTATTAAAAAAAAATGGGAGAAATTTAAATTCTTACCGGCCCGGAAATATGGAAGCGTGCGGAACGAAGCAAGAAATGAGCGCGGTTTGTTTACTTAGATTGGAATAGTTTACATTCCTGTACCAATAGCTTCCGTATTTTTTTAGTAGATATTAAGTTTGTCTGTATGAGCAGGACACATATATTTCGTATACGAAAATCTAACTGGGTTGGCACTTAGTCTATTGCTGGCTCCACCCTATGGAGCAGTGTGCCTACAACTATTAGGGCAGCGATGGGTCTTGCATTCTAATCTTCAAAATACAAAATACAGCATTTACTTAAACATGTCGTAATTAAATTGAAAAAAAAATCCTCAAATTACAACAATAAAAAATCAGTGATCCGTATATATACTGCAAAGTTGAAGACTTTTTTTAATCGCGCTCATCTCTGGAATTACTGAACTGATTTTTTTTTCATGAATACGAACCTACAATACTCTTGAGTGCTATAAGCTAACTTTTATCCCAGCTAATTATTTATCACGGATAAAAATTTTCACGCAGGCGGAGCCGCATGCAATCTATATATATAAAAATTAATCCCTATTTCCCTTGGTCACGCCATCACGCGTGAACGGCTGGATCGATTTCACTATTTCTTTTTTTGTTGTGTTTGTTATTGTCACAAGAAGGTTCTTATGAAAGAAAAAATTCAAAAACATGCGCTGAAAAATAGAAAATTTAAGAAAACTTAACGAAAATATTAATTTTATGTAACTGTCAATTGTTTGAAATAACTGTCAGCGATTGACAGAATGCGCGCTGCAAATTCATAGTTAAGACGTGACAACGTCTGTCAGGTCAAATAGTCTTTGATAAAAATACATAAAATAATTAAATTTAAAATTGATCGACGTCGATTAGCATGCAAGATGTATAGAAAAACGGTCCATCGCATAGAAATCAAGTCTCAAAAGTCGACCCCGAAATTGTAATTAGGCACCCCGTTTGTGTCGGGAGTCGGGACTCCGAGGGAGTTTTTTCTGGGGTTAACGGCAGCGCATTACAATCATAATAGCGCTATCGGCTTACCGTTAACGGACGAAATATTGGTTACACGAGTTTAAATGAAATTTAGGCCAAGATTTTGTGTGAGGTTTTATTATAAAAAATACACGTGGAATTGAGAAACTTCTCCTTTATATGAAGTCGGTTAAAATTCGATATGATTTTTTATGTAGTAATACAGTTATTGTAGGTTTGGATCATTTTGATTTTATAATATTATTCGAGCTCAAATTTCTACCTCGATGTATCATTATGAACAAATAAACCGACTTAAAGTTTTTTATGGCCATTAGTTTTACAAAACTGAATTCTAAATAGAGTAAAATAAATTATTATTTTGTACAATATTTAAATGTTGGGTTAAATGAAGTATTTGAATCTGGTTTTATAGAAAACGCATATTATAAAAGTAATGTTTATTATCACAAAATTAATAACATCTAACATCACAATATCGTCTTAAATTAAGGCACTATCATTATTTTTGTCTTTATAAAAGTAGGTGCCCCGTTTACATATTTACAAAAAATATAGTACAAGCATGCAGGTACACAAATAGTTTCTCTAATGGATTCTTAATTAAACTTCTCATGTCAGATTAGTACTAATATTAGGCTTACAATGATCTCTAACACTAGTTTTAAAATAATTGTCTAAGTGCAAACGCAGTCACATTCGATCAATTAACGAACTCGTTTGAACTAAGCGTGTGGAATAAATTGAGTAAAAGTAAAGTTAATCGCTGACCGTTACAGCACACCTTGCGTTGAGCCATCGACTTTGGCATTCACAGCTGTATGTTAACTACAGTTGCATCACAACATATATCTCAAATTAATTTAACTAAAATAGCGACTAAGAATTAATTCTTATTACTCGTGATTCTTGACGGACGGGCTTGCCGCGTTTTCTCTTGCCACCATTTTAATGTCTCTTCAAATTGCTCCCTATCTTCAGGTGTCACTTGAATATCCGGCAACTCTTTCTTCAGTTCGACGTCAGAGTATTCCTCTGATTTTGTAAATGAATCTTCGTGCTTAAACTTGAACTGATTGTTAGATAATATTAAATCTGGTGGGAATGCTTCTAGTGGTATATCGGCAGCTGCACTATAATCGTGGTGTATTTGTTGAGTTATCGAATCCGCATATTTGACTTCGAAATCATTCTCGTTCACAACAACTTCACTTTCATTTAAATAACTTTGTTCAGGAATCACTGTAAATTGTTCTGCCGAATTAGGGAACGGAAAATGGCCTTCTAACATGTGAGAGTTTATTTCGTCTTGACCAAGAAGATCTGAGGAAGGGGTCATTGGTTGGCCGACGCCTTCCTCTTCTTCATACAAATGTGGAGTAGATACCAGTTGAAAAGATTCCGGTGCCGACAAATCAACATACTGATTCTGCGGGATATGCACCATAGCTCCGTCTAATTCATCTTCATCAATTTCATCATCTTCAAGAGCTGGAGAATTTAACGAATAATAACTTCTTTCTTGACTATTGTCCCTGGGAGATGATGATGCCGGCGAAGGAAACGATTCCATACACGGTCTTGTAGCATTTTCTTTGTTTGCGTGGCCAATGTTCAATAAACTTTCCAAATTTCTAATATATTCAACTGCCATCCGTAGCGTTTCTACTTTACTTAGCTTTTTGTTCGGTCCTCTGTTGGAATTAGCACTTTCGAAGGCTGCAGCAACTTCATCCGGTATGTGTTTGCGTAGAGCGGCGAATCCATCATTCACTTGCCGGACTCTGTTGCGTTCCCGCGCATTTCGCCGAACCACAGCGAGCGGCGTCGGCGTTCGTGCGGTGTCCTCTGTAATATTTTCATGTATCCGTGGTTTCTTGGCGAGCACGTTTGACGCTACGGGGTCGGAGGTTCGAAGCAATGACGTAACTGAAACCGTGTTCGGAGGTTGAATCCTCGGTTTCTTTCGCACTATAATAATCTCACGCCGGATGTTTTGATTAGCGTCATTGTTGTTGATATTCACGGAATTATTCACGGACTCCTGCAGCACCTGCGTCTTGTTGAGCGGCGAGTTGCGGAACACAACGACGTCGATGGAGCTCATCTCGGCGCGGTGATATGCAATTTTTCACATGTTACGATTATTTGTATTTCATTAGACGCGGTCCCGGTGTTTTGATTGGATCACGTATATGACTTGGAGTAACGGTATCCTGGTTCGAGGATGTCGTAATATTTAGGTGGCGTCAGGGCGCCGTCCGTGTCGGGAATGGCGCGTGCCGCGCGGGCGCACCTGGGGTGGTTTGCGGGGGGATCAACAAGGGTACTTACGTTTACTAGTTGCACACATGCTCTTTCAAAAGGGCGGATTGGGGAAGCGTGTGTGTTCAACACAAACCATGTAACGTTATTTTATATCAGTAAAGAGCCGTACGTTTTAAATAAATATAAATTATATGAATTCGATAACATGGTGATAAATAATACTTTAACAAATCTGTTAATTATGATTTTTTATCACCATGTTGGAATTTGAATGATCCGATCAACAAATTATAATACATGTTAGTTTTTAAGTTGTGTTGGTTTTTTATATACTTCTACTAATCACGTAATTTCCAAGGGTATATTAAAATGTTAAGTGCTAGTGATACATGTTTACCTTCGCGTTAGAAACAGCATAGAATATTATGAAAAATTAACTTATAGTTATTTTGGCGGCATTTTCTGAGCAGTAACGATGCCCGATGTTATAACAGGACAATCGTTTTCATTGGGGTGTCGCACCCAACAGATGTCGATGTGTGTGTGTGAGTGTGTGTAAAGGTGCTTCACACACACATGTCTATATAAAATAAAATACCCATACACAGAAAGAAATTGCTTCATATAGTGTTACATTGAACCGAAAACTGTTTATGTAATACTCAAGAGAAACCCAATTGAAATGATTTGAAGGAAAAGTTTAATTCAACACGTCGTGTGTTTCTACCCAATATTTTATTTTTACTTACATTTAGTTTACTTTAAGATATCTGAGTATGTAATATAAAGAAATAACAATTAATCCATCTAATAATTTTGGACTACAATCCAATCGGTTTTTAAATCAATCAGAACACGTGAAGCCGATATTCTAGAATCTAGGTATACTAGATTTTAGTTAAAAATATTAATAACACTATTATATACATAACCCTAATTATTATTAATAAAATGTTTCCTTTCTTAGAGACTAGTTAACCCTAATAATAAATTAGCTAAATTAATTGTTTATCCCATGATTTCATAATTTCTCGCCATATATAGCACAATCATATTATATTTATAGTATAACGAAATAAATTAAATAAGTATTTTGTGTTTTGACTGATCACATGTGTGTGTGTGCCTGTGCGTGTATGTGTTCGCCCACGCCACGCCAGCTGCGTGCCCTTTAGCTTTTATGTTGTGGCACGCGCCACTATTCTCTGACCATTGTTACCTATCTCTATAGTAAAACATGATGGGAACCTAACTATAGTTTTTATCTACTACAACTTAGGGGTTATTTTTATGGATTCTAGCTGTAAATGCATCTTTGCTATATGTCTCAACGGGATTGATAATGAATCTTATCAATTGAATTATTGTTATTATTGTTTTCACTTGAAAATTGGGTATATTAAAATCGAAGTTTGTACAATAATAGATTTCCTGTGCGTATGAAGCTGGAGTTAGATTTAACTGTCGTTAAAAAAATGTAAAGAAAATTTCTGACTACGCCAATTTTTACATTAGTTTTGAGTTCGAAATTTCAAGTTAACAACAATAAAAAAGGTAATTTCATGTTGCATTCACATTCTGGAAAAAAGTTATATAATATGATAATATAGTGCGATATATTAATAGAAAAATATGCTTAAAATTCGGCCTTTACCAAAGATTTTAATCTGTGAAGATTTCGTAACCTGGGTTCTTTACTAAGTAGATAGTCGCCTCTAATCCATCTGGATTTACTTAGAGATCTATTTTTGCCATCAAGCAGAAGTGTAGGTACTATTGTGTTCCAGTAATGACATTAATGCCAATACAGTAGGTATACTAAATTATAATTGGATATTAGGAGATGATTATTCATTTAGTTATAACAGTTACTAACAGTATTTTTATCTACTGCATGATGGTAAGTAAAGTGGGGCATAATAAAATGTTGATTGACGAGAGATGATTAAACCTCGGCGGTCGACACAATTATGCCGGCTTGTTGGAACTGTATATATATAGTCTGATCCCGGAACGTGACACATTTACGTGGGCCATTATGGCGGGTTTTGTGTACGGTGGTCGCTATCCGTGCGGATATAAAATATATCCTACCAAAAGCGGCTTTGAGCAGACATAGTAGATATTTAATAATTGGTATCAATACAAGTTTGAGCCACTTCTGTGCATAATGAGTGATATATAAGAATTACCACCGTATGTTAAGTAATATACCTAGTTGTTCTTTATAAATTAAAGTTCTGAGTGTTGCTACAATTTATGCTTGGTCGTGGCGCTTATAATTAAGCGGGTAAATTGCTCGTCTTATCTCCGCGCCGCAGATGTAACTAATTTTGAGTCGGTAACAATTTACAAGTAATTGGTTCATAGCATCGGCTCAAAATTAACATTATAAGATAGCCATAATGTTATCCCATTACTGATAAGTAATATTCAAACATTATAAAATTGTATATTGGTTGTTAGTTGTTCCTCATTATACTTACACGGTCAAATAGATGGCTGACACGTATTTAAATCAATGCTGTTATTCGAAAGACATTCTTCCGATAACTCATAACGCCTGATACAATCGAGCGAGCAATGTTATAGATAAAGTTTTACTTTCAACGTTTACAATAGGAGTCATTTTTCTTTTGTCAACTTTGCCAATAAATATTTATTCTATACTTATATTGTGTTTTTATAAGCGATTTAATGCGATGTTTTTACATAATTAAATTAGGTTTTATAAAGCCTGTGATCAAAATAAATACTATTCATAAATTATTGTACACATAAAATACTTTAAGCGGTTTAAGAAATTTGGAAGATGTCTTATAATACACCAAAGTGTATCCTGTAATTCAAGATGTGTTTTTTCGCGTCAATCCGCTCAGTAAGACGAGGCACGCATCTTGCGAATATGTGGGAGACGTAATATCATCGTCATGGTTCAACCAGATCCTATATTTAGCTGCGCCATATGTCAATGATGGCGAGGGGAAACCAGGGCAAATGTACGGGTTTTAGAGGTGGTTCGAGTAACATTAAAAACCTTTCTAAATGCAATAAACTTTATAGGTATTTTAAAAGTGCGAACTCGCGTAGAATTCTTGCTACCCTCCTGATTAAACTAAAAGTATTTAGCTAACAGGGATAGACATTGAAATCATTGATAAAGGAAAAGTCGTACAAAACTATAAAAAACTTCAGCTAAAAATGGTGTCAATTAGAAACATAATACGAAATAAATTATACATTATTTATTTTAAAGAAACATAACTCCTAATGCAAAAGATTTAAAATCTAATGCCGAACCATAAACAAACTGAAGTAACCTGTGCATTCAATCCTTTCATGGAACAGCTGTGTTATGAATAGCCGTCCGAGTTACCTTAATGCAATAACCTATCTCAATGCGTGATGCCTTGAAATAGTTAGGCTATTGAGGGCTTCCCCGATCCAGACGTATTATTTTTTTATAAAAACCTGGGATAAAAGGGAACCTTCAACTTGAAATAAGCTAAGGTCACGATCACAAAGCGCCGTCTCGGTTGCTTAGACAGCAGCTAGACTAGAAGGCAACGTGCAAGGGGGAATAAATGGTGGCTTTATGAATAGGGATCTTAAACGTGATACGCCTTGGAATATTAATAAGCATAGCAACAGGGAAGAGTTTAAGAGAATTTTTAGGATAATTTGGATGTGGTAAATGCCTTGTTGATGTTCAGTTATTGACAGTAACAAAATTTAAACCTTTTGAACACTAGCTTACAAATTTTGGTGCTTAATTTTTTCAACGATCACCGAACAACCATATTTAAAAGTAATCGTAATGCTATTTATAATACTTTTAATACCCAGGAGACCCTAACTGTGTTACATATTATAAAAGCAATAAAAAACAAGTGAATGTGCTCTTATTCAAGTTTTTGGTCCAGACCCACTGTTCCTTTCATACTTATTGTTTCACACTGCATACGACACGAAACCCTCCTTTCCCTGGGGACTCAAGCGAGCTGCATTTGTTTTCAATGAACTCCTTGCTAACTTCTTACACCTTTACAAAATTCTCTATGCGTGTCGTATTTATTCTGCTATGCCATTTGAAACTCTATTTCTGTATTATTGGAGTGGGGTTAAGTGTAGGAAATTGCTTTTATATCATTGTAGGGTTGCAAGATCAGGTCTTTTCTTTGAGTTTTTCTGTTCTGTTTGCTCTCGTTTTCAATGGCAAAACCGTTACATGGTGAGTGTTAGCTTGTTAAATGGGAATAAAGATGTCTGTTACTAAGCAGTTTTACACTTACAACGTCCAGTTTAATCGGTACAGGGTCTTTTTGATCCTATGTTATTGGTATTAATTTCTCGACGAATACAATTTGCGTAGGATTTATGAAAAATCCAATTAATTGTTAGTAATATATTATCCTCTGGTATTGTTATTTGACCTTAATCAATCGACTAAAAAATATTAAATCCTGGCAGATGTTTGAGCTCGTATACACACACGCCTAAACTCTATCTTCATCTCTTTCTACTTTACACGAATAGTTATATGTGTAAATGAAGTAAAAGATGTAAATAGGGGTTGCGCCGAGGGTTGCCACGTGACCATTCCCGCACGCAGACAGACATGGCTTTCGATTATTTTATTGATTTGTGGAAAAAATCTCTGCAATTACTGGCATTGTTAAACTGCGCCCTCGGATTACGTCATTGTGGCGGTAATACTCGTTCTGTACACATATCTAATTTGATTTTAGGATAATTTGTTTGATGTATTCATATTTATATGTCTAATCATTATTTTTATGTTATCAAAAGAAGATTATTTAGGAAGTAAGATTTTTAAAAAGGAACCTGTCATTTGACCAATAAAAAAGTAACAAAATGGCTTTTAATAGAATTGTTATAATGATTATAATTAGAGTATCTGCGGATATTATGATAAAAAAAATGTAAGTAATATAAATAAAAAATAGTCACTTGATTCCAAACAGTTGATTCTATAAGTAATAATCGAAAAGCAAGACCATCTCAATCTAATGCAATCATGATCACTATTAAGTTTATATCGACACTAAAGAAGAAATCTTCAGAATTAAGCTATTAGTAGCTATTTCGGTAAACATAAGGCTGTTAAACCCTTAACTTCCGATTAAGGGGCAATAATATCATCTACTAACTGGCTTCCGACAATTTGGAGTAAGAAAAACTACTGGACCATCGTATCAGGTTACAATACTTATACTGTCGTCAGCCACCCACGGGGTCCTTTTGGTTTTTTACCAATCTTTTTACAAAACTAAATAGATTTCCTGTTAGAAAAACAAACAGTGACGTTTATTGACTCCGAAATAGTATAAATGTCTCGTTGCGAATGAGTGATGGATTTCGAATGACGAACGATCTGACGGAATGATGCTTCCGATTTTTGATTGTATAAAATTATATGAATTTTAGGCGCTTCCTGACTTAAGAAAGAAATATCTTTGTTTGATCGTTTAGCTAATAGGGAAAGTATCTAGTTATGTTACAGCGGCAAACCGCCAACGTTGATGACATTTTTATCCCTCTACTTCTTTCTGTAATTTGTTTTCGTTTTGTTATAAGATTTGATATGTTTAGTTTATTATTATTTATGAACAACAAAATTGTCCATTACATGTTTGTGATTTGGCCGGTATGCTAATTCGTCCTAATTTAAGATCGCTCCGTATAACATGCAACGAATAGAAGCTCAGTAAAGCGTATAATAGTTATGCTTCTACCTAGACCTTCGGGGATAAAGCGTGGGATTTTATGTAATTTTAATTTTAATTATTGAATCACTTATTATTTTGTCGCTATCATAATCTTTGCTTACATTTCCTAAATGCAAGTTTGGTGAAACATTGCCATAGTGATTTAGGAACTTCGATAGCTGAAAAGCCTTTTTGTGCGGGTGACCGCGGAAGCCGCGACCAATACCTAGTAGTCATATAACACAGCCACCCAGAATCCTCAACGTAGAAAATCCGTAAAAATGGATATAGTGTTGGAATTTATCTGTGCATCAGTTTGTGGCAAAGATGTCAAATTTAAGGGAACATTAGAACCGAAAACATCGGGCTGACGGGGAGTAGGCAGCGATCTTAATCGATGCTAAACTGTACGGATTGCTTTCACGATTCGCTGGTGATCGGTGTTTTGAAATGTATACCGTAAAGGGATGAACAAAGGTGATAAAAAGAATTTTGGCCCCGTGCTTTTTTTAATGTAGCATAGATAATATCGGTCCATTTGTCCTAATATGATAACAGAAAGTATACACTTGGTAAAAAACTTAAAATCAAAATCGGCCCTGGTTGCCCCTCTGCCTATACTTCGGGTAAAGGCGTGATATGTATTAGTAACTTGGTAAAAAACTTAAAATCAAAATCGGGTACCTGGTTGCTCCTCTGCCTATACTTTGGGTGTAAAGGCGTGATGTTTGCTTGTATTTATATTCAAATTCCTATAATGCGTAAACATTTACTATATTAAAGAACTTTAGGTATAAAAAGTCATCAGACATCTCTCTCAGAAATGTATATAAAAACCACTGGGACTAACGTGGTCTGTGGGTTGATTTATAAGAAATAAATTCTAGGCTCTTTTTAGCGGCGCAATTAAAATATTTAACAAACGCCCCACAGTGGGTGGTAGGCGACAGTCACGACACTATTAAAAATAATTTTATTTGTCTTTGTTACGATTTATGGTTTTCGGTAGATAAGTTTCGCTTTGACGACATCGGAGCGACGTTTGGAAACAATGAGCTGATTTATCGCACTTGTAATCTATAATTTTACATGCAAACATTTTGTTTTGTTACCTTGTTAATTAATTGCCAAGTAGGCTCAATAGAACCGAAGAGGTAAGGTTTTGTTGTATATAAGATTTTCATCTTCAGAAAATAGTGTATTAAATAAATTTATTTTTAATTTTGTACGTTTTTTAATTCTTAAGTCTAAATTAGAAATAATAAATCGTATCAATATTTGCCACTAGAATGCTCAGGCCCTCGTTGAAAATAAAATAACAATGTTCAATGACGCGGCTATCATGCCGATTAATTGTCGATGTTCCAACAATGCAACCCTTTGTAGGTTCATTTGTTCGTATATCAACATTCGTAAACGCACGATGTTATCGCTGCGCATACGCATCGCGGCTAAATAAATTCTATTATAAACGATTTGTAAAATGCGTTGTCAGCATGACGCGAACTCACTTTAGTTGAAACCATGTTTTTTACCCAGCAAAGGGTAGATAATAGTTTTGTCCCGGGGACAATATTGTGATGAAACCTCTTAGAACACTCACAGCATGTGGCTGACTGACGGTTCACTGTTTGGAAGCCCGTCGCTTCTTATATTACTCATATTAACATATTACGACCATTTTTAACCCTTGCATAAGCAGTTGAAAGGTAGTTAGAAATAGAAACAAGATGGAATTAGTTTATGTTTATGGTTGTATCAGGAGCGGCGCATGTCAAAGCAGTTACTATAAATTCACTCGCCAGCACAACATAAATGGTGCAGACGATTTTAAATCACGACCCATCGAAGGCACGCCTTGTATTATGTTATCTATTGCAATAATTTCCGAGGCGTTAAAATAAGCCCGGCACGGGTGTCGGCGCGCAACGAGAACAATTTAATTGAATAAAATTAGCCAATAAAGTGTAGTCGTCGAAGACTGTTACAATAGCATACCGTCTCCGCATTACGGTCGCAGTAAACAAGCCTTATTTACTGGAAACTTCTTTGGGAATCCACATTAAGTGCCCCTAATATACTGTTGGGAACGTTTACATACGTCCGCGCCTAAGGCGGTAATAGTTTTCGATCCCATTGTGGCACGGAGGCGATATCTCTGCAAGACGTACTGTCTTAAAGATTTTTACAATGCGCGTAATGCCGCTACACGACGTGTTAAAGAAACGTTAAGCATACAACAAACAAGACCGATTCATATTTATTCATTGAACAAAGTATACAAAGTATTTGTGGCCTTTAAATATCTTGTGCGTCGGCAAAAACGCATTATGAATCAAGTTCCGCTGACTTATATTAATAATTAAGAGTGTGGACTTGTCTGGCGAACACGAGCGTTGCCCGCGGGGAAGCGGCTTCCAAAACAAGCACCGAAGCTCTTAATTAACACGCCAATTATTTTTACTCGCACTTGCAAACTATCTACTCTATCTAAATTATACAAAAATACATTTTCTTCCTATATAATATTATAATTGCATTAAAGTGAAAAATTACAGAATGCTATTTTATATAGCATACGTTAGGTATATAAGATGAATATAAAATATTATTTCGGCTACGTAAAAACCATTTATTCTGAAAGCATTTCTCAAAAACCGTTTATCGACACAAAGTATAGACGGTACACGTCAAGCGTTTTAAACAAGAATTAATTCGAAAGAATCGATCAATTAAACGAGAGGCAGGGATGCGGGCACGAGTCGCCGAACGGTGATTTTCGTAAGCTCATGCAGAATGTTAAATAACACGTGCCAAGGCGACGTCTGCGGCTGCGCGCTCGGACTCGACGACCCGCGCCGCACGACACCGCGCGCCTCAATTTTGTCCCTCCAAAATTGATAAACGTCTCAACTGCACTTAATAAACGAATTCCTCACACTGGTGCACCGGCACACAGGAACGTCGGCCAGTAATAAGAAAACCTTATTTTACAAGTTTTACCACTTCGATTTATTGACAACGTCTGCGCAATTTTTTGCCTCAACGCAACTACTAAGTGCAAAAAACGATCTGCCACTAATTAGCGACTAAAAATGACTAGCATATAATTGACAATTATAAAAATTTCCCTATTTGCAACTGTTCATGTGACAAATGTTAGCCGTTGAAGTCTTTGTCGGCAGCAGTAATGAGACGCAGTTCAACCGACAGGCAAATTTATCTCGTAAATATCTCGAGGATGCATTGATCGGCATCGATAACTTATTTTACTTGATATCGAAACCAGAATTTGAGTCTTAATAATGACAAAAATAGTTTATGGTCTCAAAAATCTTTAAGATCTAAATATTATAAGCGATATCTTGAATTTTTTACAAATATGCACAAGAAATAAATATGCCAATTTGCCTCATTGATGAGAACTTCATTTAAACACCAGTTGTCATGGCACTGGGAATCGGACAATCAACATGATGAATTCAGACATTTCAAGAGCTTAACTGCCACTTTCTTCGCGTCGTCATGATGACATCTTTCTGGACGCCTGCAGCTATTGCCATAACGAGTGCGGTTGAAATCTCAATTTGCCTGGATACACGAACACAGAAGCACGCCTGACGCCACACACGCCGCACCACCGAACCGCCAATCCCTTATGCAAATATGAACAATATGTAACCAATCCGGCTTTAATACAGTGATTATACAGAGCGGCGTAAAATAAAGTTGCGTATTCCAATACTAAGTTATGTTACTGTACAAGAGCTTCATTTGCATTTTCGAGAGATTTTAATATTTGCGTCTCGACTAATCTGTTGGCTTGCACGCCGTTGCAAGTTGTTAACATTTTACCACCGCTCATTATTTACCAAACAAACTGAGATAAGAACTAAACAAGCTTGAAGATTTTCGGAACGCTTTATAGATTTGCCAACGGAAAAAATCTTTTTTATTTGAATGTTTTTTGGCCTAATATGGCACGAGTTTCTGCCACCCATGTTCTAATAAACATTTATCGGGACTCGATCTTAGGAAGCAAAGAATTATGGCATATTTAAAAAAAATTATTGCCGCCGCAAAACAAGGGAAGCACTGATAAGCCTCTTGTTTTGCGATAAGCCTCTTTAGATAGTTCCGATTTGCCGAAAACGATATTTTAATATAGGAATCGCATAAATATGTCCGTATTGAGGTAAAATATTATAGCATCGGTATGTCGTCTATTAAATTTTATTGCAGAATTAGGATTTATTTGGCGTCTTTGATACTTATTATGCCCCTGATTATTGGGAATATTCTGCCATCTTCCCATTGAACCTACTTGTAAAACGATTGTAGCGATACTTTATTTTTTTTCATTGTGTACAAAAACAGAAAAATAATTAGATTTTGATATCAACACTCATTAAATCTCGGTAATTGAGTTGTTTCTAAATAAACCTACACTTATAAATTGCGTGCTTTTTGTATTATTGACATTGTTTTTTGGTTTGCTAATAGTGAATGTGATGTTAATGAAGTCATTGACAACATCAATGAATAGCTGTTTTAAATATTTAACGAGATCTAATGAATGATATTTCACTGCTAATTGCAGTTATAATGTCATAAGTTGCATACGAATTGTCGATTGGTCTGATTGTCTCTATTTTAATCATCGTTTTAGAAAAGTTTTTGTCTTTGTTTTGCGACGCGAGCGCAATTCATTCTATGAAATTTATGAATGGAATTTCCTTTTCGAAATATTGGGTAATGATACCAAAAATATTAAATTTATATTTTAATGTTTAAGTACTGGTTTTAGGAACGATAATTTTAACAGCAGGATGGTATTGTGTTATGCGTTTCGATGGTCTTTAAAATAATCATTTGACTCACTCTTCATAGTTACAATCAGCAATAGAAAAATACATTATATTATAACTCATAAAAATACACGATACATTTTATTTATAATATAAGATATAGTATAAACGGGTTACTCAGTATTAAACGCCCTCAAAATCAATAAACTAGTCCACCCAATAGCATTTTTTAAACATTCACAAAAGTATCAATTTCGTTTTACTGATTGTAATCCGATCTTTTTTGCCGACGGTAGATGCAGTGCACGCTTTGACGTCTTAATCCAATCAAGCAAATTAGTTATTAGATTACAACGTAGTCGTTCTGATGTAAATTATTGACATGTTGATGGTCCTCGAACGCGTGGCTAAACAATTAACATTAAGGCAGGTCAGGTACGCGTCAGAACATTTTTGCATAATAATGTTAACTTTGTGCAAATGGCTTTGTGGTTTTAAAATAGTGTAGATATTACTCTTGAATTATTTTTTTACTATACAGTTAATGGCTGTGAAGCCATCAGCCCTTGCTTTTGGAAGAGGTATCCGGTAAATAAAAGAAACTAGCAGACGGGACAGATAGAAACAGTTGTCGTTATTTTCTCAGGTAAATGAATTGAAAGAGCATGTCCAATTTAAAGATACGTGGAAGTTCATCGTCATCATTACCAGGATGCAGGATGTCCACTGCTGAACATGGGTCTTTCTTAAAGATTTTTTGATCGACCTATTGGAAGCGGCCTATATCCAGCGATCTCCTGTGACTTTTATTAGGGCATTACGTCATTATCACGTCGTCATGTGGAAGTAATATATCGGTTATTCCTAATACAATATAACCTTTTTATTGCAGTGTATTTTCCATGGACAAAAATGGCAGTGTAGCTGACGTAAAATGTTGACCAACAATAGATGCTGCGACTCTGTACCAACGCGTTGTATCAATTATGGCGGTCTGAACCATTGTCTCTTTACACATTCCCTTAAGAAACATATGTTATAAAAAAAGGAGGACATGTGTAAAAATAGAGTTCCAATTAAAATAAATTTTAAATGACTGATAAATTAATGGACCGATCGACGGATTCGGACATTTTTTATCATGTTGCGAAGGCCCTTGAAACCTTTGCCCAGTCGGCCGCATATTTGCCTTCTTATTACAGAAAGATAAGAAATATTGTCACCTTTTGAGTAAAGTGCGATTTCTTATAGTCATGTTAAAAGGTATAAGTTTACAAAGAATGGGTTAATACAATGCGTAAAGAGTTATCTCAAATTATACTGCTTTGTTAACAATTTTAAAACGATATTTTAGGACTTTGTAATATTAAAAATGCATGTCTTGTATTTATTACATACTAACACACTAGGCTCAAGCCTAGCCTCGCTGCGCTAGTGTTCGGGTAGACAGATTTTATATATCTTCGAAAATTTTCTATAGATTTCTTAGGTATGTATTTAAGTTTCTTTATTATCTTCTCCATGATCTTTCATCATTAAAGCAATGATTGAAAAGAATACACAGCAAACCGTGTAAAGAGTCTGCCTTCGGATTAAACCTGTGGACCGTCTTCTCCACAATCCGTTCCATTACCAACTTTTTAAACCTATTCTCTCTGCTTATTTAAATTATAAATGGCTTTACAAACACATTTCGTAAATGTATATCATGTTTAGTTTCCCATCAAAGGGCGGAGTAGAATTTCGTGATATGATAGTTTCGTGAGAAGTAACTTTATATGAAACGTAACGACGAAATCAAAGTCATTGCGCTGTCGTCTCAATCAAGCTGAATGGCTGCGCAACGGATGTTATTGATTTTTGTCATCATCATTAAGTGTAGCCCAAATAAAGCCTGCTATTGGTATCACTAAATTATGCTTTCAACAATCTTCATAATAAAAATATAACTGTGTTTTATCGTGCGTTTGTTATTTAGAATGTAGCTCTGGTTCTCTTCTCATATGATAGGAAATAGTTTTTGTTGGTGATATTGTTTCTCTTTGAGTTTAAAAATTTAAGATAGGTAACATTCCAGTTTCTTTGATCTTGCGATTTAATTAGGGTCTGTGTCACAAGATTTAAGGTTGACATCTATGTTTTGTGTGGCGATTAGTTGGTTCTTTCAGCATACGGTTTGGACGTTCGATGAGGTGTTCTAGTTTTGTACGTCACTACTTAACGTTTTATGCATAAAATCACGAGTTTATGTATGTAAATTCGATATGCTTTTATTATGTAAAATGAAGAAGCTGTACAAAGCACGACATATTTTAGAATTTTATCAAAGCCGTTTGTACTTATGACATAATAGGATATCAAGAGAATCTATACAAAATATATACATGGGGAAAGTGAGAAGAAGAAGTCACAGGAATGAGTTAGTGCGACGGATAATGACACCGAGGCTGACCAGCGGTTCACACACTCGGCCACTACAAAGCTATTATTAATACATATCTTTTTTCTAACTACCTCGTTATCTGACGCGAGAATCCTTTCAATCTATCCATTCTATTGTTTTTGGATCACTTTTTTATGTTGATATCAATATTTTTTACGATCGGAGTAACGATAAAACAGTGATTTGTTCAGAACAGATATCGAGTAAGATGCCTTTAGGGTTCTTATGCGTTTATCATTCGCCGGCAACCTTTCTTTTGTATGTAAATATTTTATTGTATCACAAAAAGGTTATTTTGTATAAGAATGTATTACGATAACGTATTTCAATATCTATAATTGAGAATTAAGTTGAGAAGTAGTATGTCGATATGTCAGTATTATGCTTGAGTGGTCTGACACTAAATGTGTTTTAATGGTCATTTTTCCTTATTTTTTTGCACTGAATCGAAACGGTGGATGTGGACGGTCCAACAATATGGGGATTTGCGCTAAGTATATCATAAAATACGCTCGTTTGTGCGGTAGCTTTGACGATATTATTTGGTAATAATTCCCCGGTTTGCTTTCGGCGCAGTTTTGATGCAAAAAGTATTATCAGTTGGAATAATTCCTACTGTGGATATATTATGTTTCCTTTATTAAAAAAAAAAATATTTTTGACTAATTTCAGATACCAAATGTGTTTAGTTTTTATTTGTGAATTAAATAAACGTATCAATTTAAATTAAGTTTGAATATTTTTACGTGTTGCTACGTTTTCAGAAAATTATAATTGATTTACCTATTTCTAAAAAGAAACACTTATATTTACTAAAAATTCACAAGAACTTATAATGATGATATATTACACAGTTTATTTACAAACATATTTTAACAATCGACAGAATACGTAGCTATTAATTTTAATATTTTTTTAATAAATACACGACTGCCGTAGATATCGATTATTCCAGACACTCTGAGTGATTGATATTACCTCTCGTATAATTTGGTGGTGGTATTCACGGCCTGCGCGGGAATTAATAGAGATGTTTGTTTTAGTGGCGTTAGTTGGCAGTCGCCGCGGGCGCCGCGTATTCAGCGCTATAATGAGGTGCTCGTCTTTGGATGCATCTCTTTTGATATAAAGGAGACTGCTTATTGTGTGGGAATTGTTTAATATTTTATTGTTATATTAGAATTGAATGGAATTTGGCGATGTATAATTTTTTGTATGTATCAAACAAACACAATGCATTCCTTATAAAAAATATGCTCTTATTAACACACAGTTTTTTAATTTCGCGTTCTTTTACCGTTTTAGTGACGAGACAGGTATATCGAATGTAATTTAAAAAAACCCATGGCTACGTAAACAGTAGCAACAACAATCACAGTAAGACTTTTATGGTGGCAGAGCGGTAGCCTACTAGCTGTTCATAATAAAGAAAATATATTTTAATAAATCATAAAAAAATATTATTATTAAACTTAATATACAAATTGGCAAGGAAAAATTTAACCACTGCATCTATCCGCCATAATCTACAGACATAAAAAAAAAAAAATTTTATCCTTACACTACGTTTGTTCGCCTGGCAGGGGCTGGCTTATTCAAACACACCGGACTTTTGCTTGAACGTT
This sequence comes from Manduca sexta, assembly GCF_014839805.1. Lineage (NCBI taxonomy): Eukaryota > Metazoa > Arthropoda > Insecta > Lepidoptera > Sphingidae > Manduca > Manduca sexta. The sequence goes on from NC_051136.1 coordinate 5,821,777, forward strand.
TTAGACGCTCGCAACAATCTACATATGTCACGAAATTTTGTAATATTCTATCACTAGTCGCTACAATTAAAATATTCGGCTATTGTAAAGTCCTCTTAAGAAACTGCTTCTGCATTAACTTTCGTTTGGACGCTCAATAAATATTTATATTTTGTTAATGATAAACTGCGTTCGTTTCAGATTTAATAGATAAAACATTGCTCGCAGGCGCCTAAAGCCTCTTACATTTGTATCTAATAAACTTCTGTGATGCAATTCATAAGAGACTATTAAGATTCTTGTCTATAAAACAAATATTTCTTTAGCCGCGATATAATAATATACTGTTTACATACGCCGGCTGGACTAATTTCCATGAATCCATTTGAAGTTACAAGTCTCGCTCTTCTTTAAAAAAAGGTTTAATAATAGAAATATTTTAGTAGTTTAGACATTCATCGCAAGATATCACTGTAATTTGCAATTGTCAAAACATTCAAAATTTATTCTCTTTTTCATTTCCACCTAAGCATAAATCTTCGATGCTGTGACGTTATAGGACCGAATCTATCGCCATATCGAACATAAGTTGTAATCTCGAGCAAATTACGCGTATATTTTTAATTAAAAATTTAACATCAGTTGTATTACCTAGCCACAGGATCGATTTTAGGACCTCAGTACCGTACTCAAGACTTCACCGGTTTCTGAGAGACATCTAGAGACCCCAAATTCTTTGCATGGTAATTTTACATTTCATTATTACGTCTGTAATCGACAGCAGTGAAATTACACATTACGTCCTCCCGGGCATGTGTTTACGTGAAGATACTGTAAAGTAAAAATAGGGTCGCATTTAATCGACTTTTAATTCTGACATTGGCTATTGAGCTCTTTCTAGTATACTGACACGGCAGTCGTTGCGACTTACTTGCAGTATACACACTGGAGCGATATCTCGACATGAGATTACATGCACGTAAAATCCTAGCAATATTATATTGAAATTAACAGGCAAATTTGTTAACTGGTCTTGATCACTCTTGAAAAAAAGATAAAATACTTAATGATTTCTTAAGAGTCCCCCCGTGACCATGAAGGCTGCAAAGTCTTCGAAACGTCGGGAGAAAAGTAAAATATTAAAAACCGCGATAAAATTCGTAAAATAGTTTAATTTAGATAAAATACTTATTTCCTTCCCTACTACTTTCTTCCTTTCTTTCGAATGAACTCCCGTACGTTCGCCGCTATAGGCTGTCATCGTGTTGCCAGCTCACTTATTTATTTTTTCCTATATTTTTGTAAATTACAGTATTTTCCCAATAAAAAGAAATATTAATTCTGAATTATTGTGAAATGTGAAAATTGCCAATAAAATGAAGATCGAGTTATCAGTTAAATGACAACGGCGGGACTTTATGTACGCTAACTTAAGACGACTTTACCGCATAAATGTCATGAGCCTGCAGGTCGGAAATGGAAATTTTCTTTCTGACACCTGTTAATACATTCTAAGATGGACTGTCAATAAATAATTTGATTCATCCCATTTTGGCGATGGCAATAATAGTGATAAATAGTGCATAGTAAATTAATATTAAGCCGCGGCTTCAATTATTCCGTCAAGCGTTAAACGCGCTTCAATAGAGCTAGCGTTGCATCGCCTTCTGTATTTTGACGTAGCGTTCTTCATAAGTGAAAACACGACAGCGCAGATGTTTGACGTGAAGTTTGGAACTACATCTTAATATTAATTTCGTAAGCTTTTAGACCCGGCAGTATGACCGTACCGTTAAACTCAATTTGATACAAATTGATTTTTATTAGTGATATTTTATATAGCGATCCATTTAAATCACATTCTCGACCTGTCTCGACGCAAGTGTGGAGCTAGCCTTAATTAAAGCGAGTAGTAATTGCAGAGCGATTCTTACAGTCTGGCAATTTGATGATAAACGCCGAGTTATTCGCGTGCTTCTGTCACGGTAGTTAAGAATTAATTAGCGTTTATTATTTAAATGATATATTAGCGCATGTCCGACTTGGAATAAGGGAATAAGAACGCGAAATACGCGGGTAGAGCATTATGTTTAAGGTTGCGTATTATGCGTAAGAGAAATTACTTATTTGTTTGTGTTATTTTATTATTTTTAGTTATTTATAGATTATATTTAAAATGATACAAATTGATCGTTGTTTACATGTATGTAAATTATTATAGATATTAATCGTCCTATAATATTTTCAAATTAATAATCATAAAAATATAAACACAAAAGTGTGATTTATTGTGAAAATGTTTCAGTGTAATAGAGATTTAAACCATCAAACATATATTTGCCCAACACGAAGCAATCTATTATAAACTGAATCCAAACAGAATATAACGCGAGACCTCAACATTGGTGAACGCTTGTGGTTCACTCTATTAAAATTACCATAACACGTAACCATAAATTAATCTAAAAGCGCACCTCACTCTCGGAGCTATCTCTTATGCATCACTATCTGGTAAAACTCCTAGCTGCTGGAAAAAAAAACTTAATAATTCCAATTAACCCTAATAATAGGCCTGGGGCGTAGTGGTGAGGCAGCACGATTAAAAAGACAAATTCTTTAACCACTAGACTACAATAGCAGGTTGCGAGAATTCCGTAAGATCGAAGCCTGGCTTTTATTAATAGACCCGCGACCGGTAGCTGCCACGCTCGCCATACTCAGCGAAAGATATGATTAACACAAAGTCGATACATAATAAGCGATATTGGGACCAGTTTTGGAGCCATGCACATAATGCAACCGCAGCAGGTTTTCTATCGTGCGCAATAAAAAAGTCAACAATGCCGCCGCAAAAACTTGTATGTGTTAACGTAACTATGTAAATACTATGTTAGGCCGTAATGATCTGCCATTATCATGTAGCAGTTTGGACTTATAGTTTTTGCCTTGTTATTGCTAACTGCGCTGTTCTATATCTAAATTCTCTATATTAAAATACAGGGTGTTCTGTTTGGAACTTTACGCTATTGCCCATATCGTTAGGAGATTAAGATTTTTATAAAATTTACGAACAAAAAAATGTATTGACTCAAATATTCGAAAATACTAGAAATTATATGGTTGTGATTTTGATACATTATCCTATAATTTACTTCTATATTTTATACGATATATAGAACATCCTGTATGTAAGCAAAGTACCACTCACTTAATTATATTATATCTTAGAAAATGGCCCTATAATTTAGTATATAAATTTTCTGTAAAACTTAAGGTTCTACTGAGAATTTTTCTAAAAACCCCACCAATGAAGTCACCAGTCCTTTCTTGTAGGCATATACACGAGGAAAACGTCTTTTTTAGATATAAATCTTTCGCGAAAGCTAGCTTCAAAAGATTCAAGCTGTGTCTACACCGCGTACAAATAGAAATCTTATGTGATACCGCGATAAATACACACTAGCGATTGTAAATAACTTTTCAATGACATGAGATGTAATTGGATGCGCTTCAACATCGATCAGGGTGTACACGAGTTATTGTACAAAGAAACAAACCGTGAAAACATGTATGTGTTCAACATAAGGACATAATTGATTTATTTGACATTTAGTTTTGTAAATAAAATTGACCAAATAAAATCAAATTAACATCGAGTGTGGTTGGAACAAATAATTTATTAAATTGAAGGCGGAGATCTAATCATACGAAGTCGCATTGCTGTGTTTAATGATGAGTATCCGCCAATTAAACTTCGACTGCAATACATGACTCGTGACAAAAACTTGCTCGATCGCCTTTCAGAGGTGCTACCAAACTTAATTGGAGCCACTGGTTATCGAGTGGTGGTTATTGTGCCACTGATGGTATTTGGCGGGTAATCGAAGGTTGCCAGCTGGATTCCGTCGAGGCCAGGCCAATTCTCGATCTATTTCTGTTGAAATAAACACAAAAACTGCACCTGAAATTGCGCCGGTGAAGAACAAAAACGTACAACACCAAACCTGGTATTTGAAATTTTAATTGTGCTGTTAGAGCCTACTCCATTTGCTGTCAAGTGATGATTATTTATTCGCTGACGTCTCTAGTGATTCATGGCGCCTTTGTTCCGAACGTTTATATCAAAATAGGCGTCAATTGCATCAAGTTTGGTCAGAGCGATTTCATACTCTCCCATAACAGATTAAGAATTTTCTCATTAACATAACTCAGACACATAAATGAATTCTCTTTTTCTGCTTCATGAAAGATATTATACGTTATTAGTGGTGATATATTTACAGTAGATTAAAAGTACCTATTTTTAAATGCGCGCCAGTGGGTTTTTAACTGGTCCTCTCAGCAAGACCAGTTATAGAATAGTAAATAGTATCATTTTCAAATTTTATCTGTTGGATAAGGTTTATCCGTTAAATCATGCGACACGTCTCCGTTGCGTATGTAAAGCGAGTCGCTGCGTTTGCGCATCGCGTCGGGGGCGAGTGGCGAGTGGCGCGTGGCACGTCGCTTGCACTCTACCGCAGGCGCGCGCCGCGCTGGCCTGCTGCCCGTGCGAGTGTGGTGCGAGGCAGCGCGCCGCAACTGGTTCCGCTGCTTGTTGAGGTGCCGATTATTCCTAAATAAAAATAAAGACACGCGCCCGATGACGGCTATCAACGTTTTTCTTCAAAATAAACTTTTATCCTTCTTTTAGATTCTGTGTATGTGCAATAAAGACGTCAGCTTTCAAGTACACGGTAATTATTATCGACATGGTCATGTCAGAATATTACGATTTAAATTATAATAAATATTTTTAAATAACTTACTAATTATTTTATTTACTACTATAGTCACATTTATACTTTATATTTACAAGCTTAATAATTACTCACTGACAATTATTTTACATTAAATATATGTGTTTAATTTACATTTAAAAAGTTAACAACTCCGATCGTAGCTTGTGAATTCTCGACTTTGCAACAAATGTTGGGATTAATCTGTTATTCTTTTCATTCGTTTTCTATAAGGCATGTATTTCATTTATTTCTTAATAAGTGAAACGGCAGTCCGTCGGCTCCGGTGTTTAATTAAGAACTTAGCGAAACGACTTGGCTTCTCCAGATCTGCATAGGTATTTATATTTTTATCTCGAATATTTATAGATGCGATTTCATTCTGTCGTATGTTTTAATAGCTATCAAAGTTTCTCCATGTTAGAAAAATGACACATCGTATGTCATGTTACTTCTTAAGAAAATTATCCATTGATTCGCCTGGTGTTTTTACTCTGTGTCACAAGTGAACGAGCTTAAGAGTGAAAAGGATTAGTATTATAGTCTTTATCAAATGTCACAGGAGGAAAATACTCAGTAAAGAAACGCTCTACTACTTAAGCTTCCTTAAGAAACGCTCTACTACTACTAATCTAATTTTATCACATGATTTCATATCTCATGGAATGGAAAAATGCCCTCAAATTGACGTTATATACACAGACTATAGCAAATGCTTTGATCTTATAGATCATAAACTGTTATTGGATAAGTTGTTTTTAGCTGGAATACACGGTGACTTATATCGTTGGTTCTCTTCTTATATAGATAATCGAACACAAGCTGTAGTACTTTACGGGTACACCTCTGATTGGATCTATGTCCCCTCAGGAGTACCTCAAGGCTCTATCTTAGGGCCCCTTTTGTTTACATTGTTTATATCCGATGTTAAAAATTGTTTTCAACATTCTTACATTCTACTTTATGCCGACGATATGAAGGTTCATAAAAAAGTACATAATATATTTGATACACTGTATTTACAAGAAGATCTCAACAGATTTGAATTGTATTGTATCAAAAATAAGTTAAAACTCAATATTGATAAATGCTTTCACATAACTTTTACACGTCGGCAGTCCACTATAGGTTCGAGCTACAAACTTAACAATCAAAGCATCGCTAAAGTAAATAGTATTAGGGATCTTGGAATTATACAAGACAGCAAACTTTTGTTCGATCAACATGTAGACAATATAGTTAAAAAGCTTCTAAGTCTCTTGGATTTATCATAAGAACAACGGCATGTTTTCGTTCTCTCAAGCCAATTAAAATTTTATACTGCTCGTTCGTGCGCAGCCACTTGGAGTATGCATCTCAAGTTTGGAACCCTCAATACGAGATATATAAGTCTCGTATTGAGAGCGTCCAGATGAAATTCTTACGCTACTTAGATTTTAAGGCTAAGCAATGGTCTGATGATTACAACCATCGTTGCAAAAGGTACCATTTTTTGCCGTTGGACCAAAGACGTTGCATTAATGACATTTGCTTATTAATGAACATCGCAAATGGTTCGATTGACTGTCCCGAACTTTTATCAAAATTAACAATGAGAACTAATCAGATTGGATTTCGACAGCGTCCGCTATTGCACGTACCCTTTACAACAACTAATTACAGGCGTAATTCTTTTCTTTTGCGCAGCGCATTAAATTTTAATATGCTTTCACGTGTATCAGACATTGACCTGTTCTGTTCTAAAACCAGCACAGTAAGGCGGCTTCTAGCCAAATTATATTTTGATACTTAATGATTCTTTTAAAATTATATTCATATCTGTAGTACTTCTTATAGGACTATATAAGTAATACTGTTATTTTTATTATTCTTTTTTTTTTTTTTTTTGGTTCTTTTTAATATCGATATTTGTATACTCAAATGTGGAGGCTAGTTATTAGCAACTTAATTATACATTGATGTGACTTAATTTAGTGTTATTAGTCTGTAAGCCTTCCTAAAAAAATAAATAAATAAATAATAAAAAATAAATAAATAAAAATTTTGTTCATACTATAATACTATCAGTCCTGTATTATGTACTGTCCTTCTGTTGGGCACGGGCCTCCTCTACCACTCAGAGGGATTAGGCGTTAGTTCACCACGCTGGCCTAATGCGGATTTGTAGACTTCACACACCCCCGAAATTCCTAAAGAGAACTTCTGTTCTTTTTCTGATATGCAGGTTTCCTCACGATGTTTTCCTTCAGCGTTAAAGCAAGCGATAATTCACAAAGAATACACACATATTATTTAGAAAAATCACAGGTGTGCCTTTTTGGGATTTGAACCTGCAGACATTCGTCTCGGCAGTCCGTTCCACAACCAACTAGGCTATCGCAACTTTTGCAAATGATCGATCGCAAATGATTTAACCTAAAAATATCATGCAACGGTATTTGAAGTGACTCCAAAAATATTGAGGTATAAACAGAACGCGGAAGAAGACGAAAAGCCTCTTAGTATATACCAATAAGTTCGACGCCCGCACTTTAAGAAAGAGGAACCGGATGGGTTATTGAATTTATCAAAATATAATTGATGTAACTTTACTACAGCCGTTGTGGAACCTTGTCACAATGATTTAGCATCGACGAGAGAAAAGTTCGCCGTCGTTACATTGATGCCGATGCTTCGACAAGGTCCTATCTTTGATGACTTGTTTATCGGGTATTTCGATTGGGTAAAAAGAAAAATCCTGTGTGTCCAGCGGTGCTGTCCATTCAAGAATTTGTTGACAAGCAATTAAGGGTGGGCCGGGTATGTGCAGCGATCAAAACGGTAGCGGGGCAAGAATTATGCGCCTTTTTTTGCTGAATCAATATATTTTTACAATAAAATACTGCAATTTAAAAAACATAGTCGACAGTGATTGAAGAGCCGACGTATGTACCGAAAAACGTGTGAATGAGCGAAAATTATTTTATAATTGCTTATAATGGCAAAATCTATTCGTATAGATGTAATCATATTAGTGCTCAGAAATACTAAAATTGTAATTAAAAGCTATTTTTGTGTAGTTTACGACTATCGAGTGAAAAATTAAAAGCCGCAGTCAGTTATTAACAAGAGGAGAAAAAGCCGAAATACCAAAAATGAAGCCACTAAAACACTCGTAAATTGAATTCTTAAAACTATACGTTTCTTAAAATAAAGTTAACTTAAATTACCCATTAAAGGGTAATGCTTCCATGGCACGAGCATACCTGTGGGCAAATGTGTTCCTAATTATTATTTCAGTAGTTGTTATGCTGTTTTATAGACAATAAACTCTACCGAGATTAACGGTAATGAAAGTGCAAACCAGTTACAGAAATTGTTTTTTCTTCGCAATAATTAATTTTCTCGTAATAAACCGAGGTAACTGTGCTGTTAACTAAATTCAATTAACCGTAAAGAATGCTGTGAATAAAGAGGTATACTCAGAATGTTCGTCTATAAATAAATTAATGGAATTTGAATGTTATTATCAATATATGCACTCACCTATAATGTATAGTTTTATATATGACGACTATGCTCTTTTGGGTTCTAAATATTATTTTTTTTAATTTACCAATTCACATTCATTGCTCAGTTTTGTTGCCTTTTGGTGTTTGGTCGCTATAAGTTATTTTTACAATTTATGTATATACAGTTTATTATCTAAGCACAGTAATTGCAAATTTGGGATTAGAAATATTGCCCCAGATATTCCAGGCGTAGCAAGCGAATAAACTTTACTTCATATCGTTAATAGGAATTTGCAGGTATGATGCACAGATCAAATAATATTAACAACGTAACCTGGTATGTAATTAGCTGCAATTATTTGGTTGCGTGGTTTGTTTGTTTATATTTACCCTCCAGCCGTAACTGCAAATGATGATACTTTAAGAGTCACAATTACTCATGTTTAAGATACCTACGCTTACCAACTTTCATTGTAAATGATGGTAATAAACGTTCATTAATGGAGCTATGCAAACGTATCGTACTCTTGCGAATAAAAACGCCAAGAGTAATCTAATGGCCAAACCATGACTGCCTATAAAGAGCTCGCGTATAACAGAACTGGTTCAATCTAACCTAATTGCTCGCTTTCAAGACATTGTTGATGACTTTCCTCTTTATAATATTACTTCAAACTACAAAAGACTTTGTCCATTAAGTAATGTCATTTGTTTCTGGATTTTCAATTCACGATTCGGAGTTGTAAAAAACTGAGTTAATGAAACTCATGTATGCAATTTGGAAGTGAAACGAATACTTTGTTGGTGGGCCGCACACGGTCATTGATAAAAAAAATCGTCCAAGCCCCGTTGATATTAATATTGTTATTAGTCCTAGATCCCTGGGGCGCTTTACTATGTATTTACGAAGTCTTGATCTGGTATTAGCGTGGGCGAACCGTCAACTGGTCAGGCCAATCATCATTAGCCAGCCACTACACTCTTATATCAAATGCAACATGTTAAGGAAGATTATCCCCGAATGGCTTAACGAAGGAACGTTAAAATAATATTTACCTGGAATATGGCCGAGTGATACGTAAGAGAGATTATGGCAATGCACGAAGATTATGCGCGCTGCATAACGAAGACGTTTTGACGTCTCTCTATGAAATCAGAAGTCGCAAACTTTGTCGGTACTGGTATTCGAATGGAAATGTATTATTATGTAAATTAGTTTTAATATTAGTATAAAGACTTGGGAATTTGTTCGATAAATGTTTTGCAAATTGATCGGAGTATGTTCGAGGAATCTTGTAACACTAGAAATAAGTGGTTTGTCACTTCTGAATGAATCACTTTACGAATTGATTTTGAATCATAATTACAATCAGTATGTTTAGAACATTATTAAAACATACATAGTATATTTACGGTTTATCTCCGTAGCATCAGGCAGAGGTGCAACTTGTATTTAGATGCACGGTTCGCCGAGCCTATTTTCGCCTCGAGATAGGCGTCAAGCTTATTGTGATATCGAAAACATTTATGTTGCGAATCGTTATTTGCAAATCTAAAATAATTCACATATTATAATTCTGATCAAAAATGTTACGCAAGTTCAAATTCCCTAACTTGGGTATCAATGGTTTGTACTATTTTCGCAGCGTACATTTCCACCCAAGCAATAAATTAACACGTATTCAACGACGTTGAAAAATAGAACATAAACGTTGTAATCAAGGCTGATTGAGCTGATATGATTCGAAGCTCTTTCCGCATAGCACTTCTGGTACGAATAGCCATATAAATAGACAGATAAGTGAGGCCGCAATGGAAACTGCAATTAGACTGGAAGAGCCCAGTCTTAAATCTGCCAATTGAACATAGCTCACACGAGATTCCTTACGTTCGACATCGTTTGATTTACCAATGATTTATAGCACTATGGAAAATCCAAGGCTATATTGCTGTAAAGATAATTATTGGTTTAACAAACGCGAGCGGCAGCTTTTAAAATTAATGGACACGTGAATTAAAGTTGCAGCGTAGAGCCGTAATGAAGATAACGCTAGTGTGGACGCGGTTCGATAAAGTTCTGACGGCGTTTCCGACTCCACGATAAGCCTTTAATTATTGAGATAAAGCCCTACGGACTCTAGTTAGGCTTTAAAATATCCTGCAATTAGGATATAAGAGCGAGGAGTCGTGTCAATCTGGAGGCTGGAATGAAACCTGCCACAGCACACTTAAATGTACCTGTACAAGAACATGACTGGCGGGTGTTTTAAAAATAATTTGGATCAATACCAAAACAAACGGAATGACCCTTATCCGACTCATTTACTGAAATAAAACTGGCTGCATACCATTAAAATTCTGGATTTAGAACATCAAACGTTTAGTGAAAAAGGAAAACATATGCATTTGATGGTAAAAGGTGAAACACCTAATAAAATTCAAGTGGCAACTTTACTTTTTGCGAGTTGTTGAATATAACACGAATGGAATTTCCGAGCGAACAACTGCAAATATTCATTAATCTTGGGTTCATTAGAAAATTTGGGAGAGAATATATACTTGTTCAGAATTCTGACGCCCCTCGAAGTGGCACCGCCTCGCCATATGAAACTGCGAAATGTATTTATAACGATCTTCGTACAACACCCACGACACTTGTGTCTTTTTTCACACGTTTCTTTAGTTCCTACTTAACGAATGTAATGATTAATTGACTGTTTGGTGCAAATTAATTCATTGTTAAGGCGGATACATGACCGTTTTACCTTATAATTATAAAAACATTAATCTTGAAACGTATGGATATTTATCCCGACATTTTCCAATAATTTGGACGGAAATGACAAATAAAAGCACCACGGCGGAGATATCTGCTTCCGCTATCAATCTTGATGGTGAAACAATAAGACAGAAGCTGTGCAATAAACGGCGGGATTTCTCACGACCGTCGACCAACAGGCCGCGCATAAAAACTAAATGTTACTTAATATTGCTACTTTCCTGCATCCTGGTATGGTGAAATATGTAGAAAGTTATCATAACTGTCATACATATTGTGCGACAACCATTAAAATGTGGTATAGTAGGACAGTTGTGAGAAGTGTTATACTATATGAGTGAAGTATATGGAGTCACGGTTGACATTATAATTGTTTCTGCTGAAGCTGCAGCAGCTGAAGCAAAGTTCATGGATGGTATCGGTTTATAAATTGAAAACGATTCGGCTCCGTTGTGAGCTAACGTTACTTTTTAATAACTTTCTTGCCAACCACCGGGTGTTTACTCCAGCCGCTCAAATTCCCAAAACCGGCTCTCTCCTTGACATTTATTGATCATATAAATCGTAACTTGATAACTTAATCTCACATGATCGCCGCGCATGTGCAGTGTGCACCACTCACCTGTTGTAGTACGCATATTAGTTGTAAATATTTGCAAGATTGAAATTAATGTGCTCACATGGCTCTTCAAAGAAATCATACTTTGCATGATTTCCTGTATAAACGACGTCCATAGCTTTCGGCGGTATCCGATATTTGGTTCCGTCTTGTACTTACTCGAGTATTTATGAATTTCAATTATAAAATCCCACCAATAAATTATATGTGTAATATTTATTCGATGTTTTATGAATGAGATTTAAATCTGTACGGGAGCCGGCAATTAGTAATTTAATACTATGGTCGACCGATGATAGTAGTTGTCGAAGAAATCGATGTTATTGATACAATCGAAATGAGAGTTTCCTATAAACGACTGCAATAATGACTAGATATAAGATCGTATATAATTTAGGCCATCATGCGGAGAAGGCTATCAGCAATCTACTAGTTATTAAGATTACAAACGGACTCACTGTAGGAAATAGAACGTTTATACAAGACATAACTGCTAAGCTTAACAGGCAGTTTATTGAACTAAGAAGACAGGCTGTAGCAGAATGGAGGATTATTTATTTGTATCTAGTCATTAGGAGGCCTATAAAGGAACCAATTAATGCCCATATAAAGCGTCCATACAGAATCCACCCACGAAGCAAGAAGGGACGTCAGAGTATGTCGCGCCCCCGGCGGCAGGCTAATTTTGCAGTTAATATATCTGCACTGATTGCTGGGACACACAGACATACGGGCACTCGTATTTATTTACTACCAGTACTTAAATTATGACATGAGGAGTTGTTTTTTAAACATAATATGAGTTTTGTTTTTTATTTTTTGCAAAATGGCCAACAGGTAAAAGAGGTTGTGGCGCCTTGTTTATCTGTTAGATATTTCTTACAGTAAACAATATTGGTTAAGGTTTTTATTTGAGTAATTTGGGCATATATATTTTATTCTAATCGTTCACTATCTGCAGGTGTAATAATTGTTTTTATATCATTCAAATCACCAAGATACAATGTTTTAGAAAATTTATTATATCATTTCGAATACGTATGCTTCATCGTTTCATACAGGTTTTCTGCATTCTTGCATTCAGATATTATTTTTATCTACTTACACATGCCGTATCAGTTGTGCGGATTAAATATAATCTGCGGGACCTAAGGTCAGATAAATACCCCTCAAGTGCGTGTAATTAATCTCTTAAGGTTTCTGATATCACTTAGGCTAGGGTACATAAACATTTCTGCATCAACAGGCGGTAACATGAGAACTATGAATTCCTAATGCGAAATGAATAAAACGTGTTAGGACCTTCTTTTACTTGTGTTTTTATGTAAACGTTGTTGTACGAACTGTCTTTCAAATCTTATTGGTTTTGTTCCAAGAATTTATATGTTTGTTGTTTTTAGGGATTTTTCAATTTTAATCAGTATCTAAATTAATCAGTGCTTCGTCTATGACTCTTTTTTAGATACTTAACTTATGAAAGGAAGTAACAAAGTTTATCACTGAATAAACTTCTAATAAAAGTCTAAGCCGATATTATTAAGAAATAAGGTTTCGTTCGTTTGAAAACGCAAATTCCTAGAATTTCTGCCCCGATGTGTCTAAACTAGTGCCTAAACTTTTAAGTTAATTTTGAATTTGGAATGTTCTTATTTTCGAGCGTAGCCGCAAGTAGAACTTGTATATTGATATATGTAGCAAAAGCTTTTTGTAAATGAGTAAGAAACAAAAATGTCAACTCAACTTCAAGTACGGTCATAAAAGATTTTCTGTTAAAAGATTAAGGCGGATGCGCGAACTGCTTTTTGCAGGTCTGTAGTAAAGCACGTAATGACTTTTGGACTAATAAGCGGATAGAAAGGCCATTCTTTTATTGACCTTTGCATACTTATTGCATTTTTTGTTTTAATTGATCCATTTAATTTTTTTTAATGTAACTGATGTTATTAAGATATTGAGTAATAATATTGTTTTTTTTTAAATACTTTATATAGTACATGCTTGCAATGTTTAGTGGAAACTTTTTAAAATGTTTATATTTTCATAACGCACTATGATAATGCCTGTTGGATTTAAGGTTGACGCGACTTCAAAACAATGATTTCGTTGTTTAATTTTAATAATTGTCAATGATCCTAATTTTTAAATTTGTTTTCATTAAAATATCAATAATACCAATTCCTTGACTTATTAACCGATTATTTTATTAACCCAGTAAACATGCATTTCAAAATGAACACAATCGAAGTTACACAGAGATTTTTTCACCGCAAACAAAATTCAAATATAAAATTCTTATTTGATTCCATCCATGTTCAATAACAATGGTAGGTCAAGCGGTTTGTGCGTGAAATAGTTATGCACCCTCCGGGATTCGAACCGCCCTCCATGCGCACACCTGTCCACGCGCCCGCCACGCGCGCGTTCCCTCCCGAATATTATTGTTATTATTGCAATTATTACATTTTATGCGTTGTCATTTAGGGTGGCCATTGAGTTGTGGTGGTGTTATTTGCCAATTGTTTGGTGAAAATTGAAATGAATTTTATTTTTCTGACCTTTATTTATTTATCTAAGTATATGTGGTAAGATCAAATTAGAAATAAAATTAAAATATCTTTTATTGTATTTATTTTATAATCGTAAGTTGATAGTGCCAGATATATGATAAACTTTTAGAAAAAGAAAAAATATTCTTTCTTTTTCTTAACTTAACTTCACCTATGAGTTCCGGCGATATCGCCAGAACTCATAAGTTTTATTTTAATATTGAAATTAACTCTTCTTATTGAAATTACTGTAAAACTTTTGATAACTGTGTATGTAGTTATGATATTTCAAGATGTATACAAAATTTTAAAAATCGTATTTTTTAAATGATCATAGCAAAAAGTGTAAATACCACAAAATTTTTCAACATCTCTATGCATTGAAATTTTAAATACCTTCAAACCTTTACCATGACAACTGCGAAATAATAATAACAAATAAAACACCCTACGTACTTGTTTTATTCAGGACCACTGCACCATATCCATAACAATGCACATTGCTCGACAGATTTCGTGAACGTGTTATGGACACCCCAACTTTTATAAACCATTTTATGAAGACCTCTAACAACCAGTACTTTATTTCGAATAAAAGAGGTTTGTAGGAGAGATGGAGATCTGGTAACAGTGGGGTGCTAGCTCGTGCATGTTCACGTGTTGGCGAGGGCGCAGGACAGGTGTGTCTCACCCCTTATTTGACGGAGGTCACAACGCATAACTATACTGTTGTGTAAATTGTAGGGTGACCGTTATTAGAGTAATCGATTTGATTGTGAATCGTTTGTGACAAGAATTTTTCGGGGTACTTACTAGATTTATTTATTCGGATTGTGAGTATAATGGTTTCTTATTTACGCGAATTTTAGACATTAAAATTATATTATGTTTCGGATTTTATTGTGGTTTTTATGTTTTCATTTTCTCCCGACGTTTGTGAGACGGGTTATGAGTATAAAGCAATTAGAGAAATAAATCGATTTTGAAAATACTTTCATTGTCTACCCTATGATGCAGTGATGAAGGCAGGTTACTAATTATCCATGTAAAGATATTACGTAATAATTTAATTTTATAAATCAAGATTATGAAATAATATTTATAAAATATTCGTATTAATGCAAGCATAATACATACCAAGAAGTACTTAATTACTGCAATAGTTAATACGCTACGATATCTTTTGATAAATCTTGTCGTACGGCTACTTTAGAATAGCTAAGACATTGCAAATAGCATTAGCATTACATTAGTACTTTACATGACAGGATTAACAGGGTCACGTTTTGAGACAGAAGCATAAAACTATCTAGATTGAATATAAAATTTAAAAAAAAAGAACTTAAGTATCATCTCAAGATCGAATCATTGTTTAAAATTTTAAGAAACACAAGTCAATATGTTTGGTGTTCTGGAACAAATAATTTCCAGGAATATTAAGCGCCGTTTCATTTCCATCTTTTTAAAGGCGGTACCCTCAGAAAGGCGACCTAACCGTACTTTTAGTAGCGATCTATATGAAATTAAAAAATAAAAAAAAGAACGAAACTTCATATTTTTATTATAAGTTATCTTTAGTTTGGTTGATTAAGTTTTTTTTTATTATGTGGATATTGTTTCATTAATTTCATAATCAATATTTGTCATTCCGTGTATATAATAATATCAGCCCTGTATTATATACTTGCTCACTGCTGAGCACGGGCCTCCTCTACTACTGAGAGGGATTAGGCCTTAGTCCACCACGCTGGCCTAGTGCGGATTGGTAGACTTCACACACCTTCGAAATTCCTATAGAGAACTTCTCAGATGTGCAGGTTTCCTCACGATGTTTTCCTTCACCGTTAAAGCGAACGATAAATTCACAAAGAATACACACATGATTTTAGAAAAGTCAGAGGTGTGCGCCCTTGGGATTTGAACCTGCGGACATTCGTCTTGGCAGTCCGTTCCACGCCCAACTAGGCTATCGCCGCTTATTCCGTGTATAATAATTTTCATTTGCAACTAATACTATTAGATAGACAATTTAATAAGGGAAATTTTGATAGTTTAAACATTTCAAAAAGTGTAAAAAATGTTTTTTTTTTAAAGATTTTAATGATATTTTTTTGTATATTCCCGGTTTTAAATCGTGCGCTATTAATGTATAAAACGAATGCTCAAGGCCGTATGATCGAGGAGGGCCTTAAGATATTTTATACAGAACTATAACGTGCTGAGCAAGTTAAATGACTTAATTTAAACTTGCAAATTATTCAGTATTTACGGCTATTACAGTAATGTGCTACGAATGCCTCATTTTTATATTTATGACCGAGTAAATGCGTTGGAAACACTTTCGCGTAATCTATTTTGCAGTTGTTTTTATCAATAAATAACACGAATTATGACAACATAAATATTAGTAATACTATAAATAATTCAATGCTCTATCATTAATATTGAAATGTACCGTCCAAAAATACATTTATAATTTCTAGGATCACATTTTGTATTTTGCTATCCTATTTATAGTTACACAGTAAGTATAACCTTTGTCACAAAGGCAATTGATTTTATCTAAAATTTAACAAACGGAATGTTTATACTCTTTAGACCGCAGGCTATTTCGGATTTACATTATATCGACATATCGATGAAAAGTATACATTCGAAAATCGATTTTTCTAACAATGAACGCGAAAAAACATTAATAGTGAGCGATCGTCGATAACATTCGCATTTCAACGCTTTTGTATCGAACGCTTTGTTAGTGATCTATGCGACTTACAATAGAGGCTATTCATTTTTGACGCTTTCCATTCAGATTCAATGTTTGTCACTAAGTTGTTGATGGATTTTGCACTGTTTTTTGTTGAATTAGGTAGAGAAATATAAAATAGTGTAGTTTGGAACTTTCCTGAGAGACACCAAGTCCGAAAAGAATAGCATAAACTTATTATGTATGTTATATTCCGTTGTATAAAAAATGCAATAATGTTAGAATGCCTAATAATTAGTCTATGGCAGCAGTCGGCCGTAAATCAGAAACATGTACTGTATAGTACAATTTCTTTTATTGACCAAATATTTTGTATTATTTGTGTATTTAATATTTTAAAACAAAAATTATCCAGCCTAAATATAACTTTCAGATCTTTCTCGAACAATAATGAATGTAAGTATCGAAGAAGCCCATTTGCAAAATTATCTATAAATATTGTTCAGTTAAAGAGTTTTTATTACAGAATTGGTTTCATCTCGCGTTTTAATATAAGTTGCAAAAATATCGCCCATTTAGTAAGCGACATTCCCACGCGTATAATATGGTTTTTATTTAGTACGCTATGAGACCGCGAACTGCTATGAATAATAGACAGTTGTATTTTTGCCTTGTAATTGACACAAGGCGGTTCTACGCTCAAATATAAAGTTATGATATAGTTAAAACGATTAATCTGTCGCGGTTGGTGGTAAAATCCGTAGAGGAATAATGAGATGAACTCTTAAGAGTGTGGTTGCCTCTCTCTCCCTCCGCTTGTGTGCCAATTATTGACGTAATTATTTTGAAAATATTGCCGTCCTTTTGTGTTATTTAACACAGTAAAGTGGCAATATTTTTTAATCTGCCGTCGCGGCTGCCATTTATTCAGTCGCCACGCAGCGTCGGGCTCAGATTTTCAATGACTCTTTATGAATGATTCTCGGCTACACCGCGCGGGTATTAAAGCGAATAATATAATTGGCATCGGAGGATGTGATAAGATTACAAATGGAGACCAGATTGATTCCAGAAAGAAATATTATTGCTTCCTTTAAAAATAAATTCCAAGTGCATCTACAACGGCCTTATCCTTTATAATCTGCAATTCATACTATCGCAAAAATCACTCACTTATCATGATTGACAGTTAAGCATAAAATATATAATTAGCCACATTTTTTTCGCTTCGTCACGGCAAAAATGATTTAAGTCACATATTAACGAGGACTGACGGGAAAATTAAAACGTTAGTTATCCGTGATATTAAGTACCGTGCAGGCTCGCTATAATGAGATTGTACGGTAATCTTTGGTTGCGCCGTGCGCGAGATGGCGTTGGCTCAGGCCCGGCGCGGCGCGCAGTATTATCGCGCTTGAGCGACAACTGAAAAGTGGACGCTGATTACACCTCGTTCACACGATCGCGCGACTATTAGTCCAACATAAAGCCGTCCATTCATTTCGATTATCAATTAGTTCTCAACACCAAGTGAGATAAGCCACCGGCTTTCAACTCTAATTAAGCGTGAATTAAAATGAAAAATCCTCTCGTTACGGCACATAATGAAACTGGAAAAATGTACCCGAGGCCATTTTTCTGTTTCAAGAATTTACCACCTGTGACTAGTATGTTGGGAATACGCGGTGTTTGCGACGCCCGTGTCTAAGGGAGGAGGGAATCTCTGGCGGCGCATTAAACTGTCCCGAACGTAATGGATTGGGAATTTCATGCTCCAAAGGTCGATTTAAATTAATTTACACATTAAAAAGACTAAGTAGAGCGGTGTGCGCGAAACAACAAGTAAATAGTGTTAATCCGATCCGAGACGGACGGTCCTTGTGCCTTTGCTCTAGATGTAGTCGCGCAGGCATAGTGATTATTTAATATCAAGTTTATGTCAGAATGATAGACATATTATTAATTTATTTGCGAGCATAAATTGGTTATAAGGACTTGGTCTTTCGCGTTTATTTTAACTTCTAATTAATAATATGCAACAAGAATTTTTTTTTAATTCAAGACGTGTAAGTATTTTAAACAGTTTATTTTTAATTTGTAAGTTTCTTTTTAATATAGAAATAGACTTATCATCCTTTGCGAACACAATACATGCAAACGATAAAAAATCCTCACCTCTGTTTAGAAACTAAAACAATTTGGATAACATAAATGTGCTTACATCGTAAACTAGTCTCAGTGGTTGGTAGTGTTTCAAATAGGGCTAAGTACATTTATTTGTACCCTAGAAATACATCTCTCGTACGTGACTTAGCTGACGGACTGATGGGTATAAACAGGATCTGCGCCACCATAAAATCAATTTAATATCCTTTACACATTAATGTAAGAGCCTTTATCTAAAGCATTTCTGCTAATCTAAAGCCTTTCTTATAGATTGACGTGGGGCATTTAAGATGTTTATAGATAAAACAAAAAGTATTGTGGACGGAAGCTATGGTGGATATTGACCCTTGAGACCTGGCCAAACAATGAACGAAGAAAAATAGAGAGCGTGGAGCGCGCCCTCGCATCTGCCGACCACTATCGAATAAATCTACTAAAATAATATTTTTATTTTGATTACGTATGTACGGGTTAGGCAGATGTTAGAAATGTTACACACGGGCCTTTAGTTCGGCGAGCATGTTTCCAAATATGTAAATAAACGTTCTGTAACAAGAGTTCGTTTGTGAGATTATTATATATATATTTTAACGACGTTTTCTCATTAAACAGATATATACATATTTAATTTTAATCAATTTTGTTATAAACATCAAAAATATCACTACTTGATCATCCCGATTTAAATAATATTATTTGTAATATATTATAATAATGTCTCCACATTTTAAAATAGGAATTATATTAGTGTTGTTTTACGAAACCAAAACAAACTAAACTATAAAACGAACTATATGCCAGTATGTCAGGCATTCTAAGGGCTGTTTCAAGTCGCCAGTCACTGACCAATGCGATATGAGCTTTAATGGGGCGTACATTATCTACTTATTGACCGAATACAAGGTGTGAAAGAGTTTACACCACGTGTAGATGGGTGCAGTGTATAGTTAAACGTATCGGGTGTATAATCAAGATAAAGAAGCCAGCTTGTTAGCACTAAGAACCTCTGAACTGGACTTCGTTTGAAACAAATAGAAATAAACATTACTATTTTTGTCGAGGTTTTACTGTGTTACTGAGTTCTCATTTCGCTGACTCACTTTTACAAACTACCTTATATTATGTACAAATGGAATTATAATATGTCTCACATGATCCTATGATATTTTCAGTAAAAAAAAACACAAATGATAAGTAAAGGGGTCACCGTGAATTATTGACTTAATTTTTTTTTACCAATGTTTTGTTTCAATATAATTAAAAATTAACAAAGGAACTTGTAATGATGAGCCAGCAATTTATAGAAAAGGGTTGAATATGGATGGTGCGTCCTCTGGAGTTTAAGTTATTGATTGCAAATTCGTACTAAAGATTTGCAAGTGACGTAACTGCGTCTTGTTATAGGCAAAGGAAGACGAATAAGGAAGATATTTTTTTTTAATTCTTATACGAGTTACTGAGGCATATTGCAGTAATTCGTATGTGATTTTTTAAGTGCGAGTAATTTTCATACCTGGCCAGGTCCATATTATATTAATATTTGTGATTTATAATGTTTTATTAATATTGCATACACTAAATAGGTAAATAAATATGCTAGTGCCAGATTATTTTTCAGCCTCACCGCTCTCCGTCGAGTAATTTCTCACGAAGTTAAAAAGGCAAGAAAGGATTCGTTTCATTAGCAGCTAAGGACATTGTATTAAAAGACGTGGAACGATTTGCGTACAACGAATAATTGACTATTAATTAGAACTTCATTCAACCAAAAAGGCAGGTATAAAAAGGTTTTTTATTATGTGTATTACAGGTAATATTTTGTCAACGTAACCAATTTCTTTAAATATTTTTTATATTGTAGGAAAAGGGCATAATTTATTCCTCGTTATATTATGAAATTCGTTATAATTTAACATTATAAGCGTGAAAGATTGTAAACGTGTTTTTATGTTGCTTGTAAAGTAATAACTAATTTGCTTAACGAATTAAGATGGAATTTTGCATATAGATAGGCACATTCCAGGTATAATACAAGCTCCTTTGTATCAGATAAACATACAGTGAAACCTCTACATCGACAGACAACTTTTACACATTCTAACCAGCCAGCGAAACAATATTTTTTAGACCTCGCTCCAAAACAAAGAATAATTTCCACCACTATTTACATTCGAACACATTGATTTCCAAACAAATCGATTTTAAACAGCGGCGACTTAAAAGCCCTCCAACCTTGCCGCAAGTACTATCCGCAATTTGACAAATAAAAGGCGCTAATAAATAAAATTAGTGCCGAGTCTCTAACAAAAAGAGGCGGAAGGGCGGCCACAGCGGTATTTGTGACAGTAGAGTGACAGCAGCTAGCACAGTCGGCTGCCTTTAACAAGACAGTGTCCAGTCAACTTGAATGTAAAAATTTTACATTGTAAATGTTTGACTTTAATACTGCATCGTTAAACGATTCGTGTTACTTCAGGCATGTGATTAGAGATATTGCGGTTGTTAACTGAATTGCTTTGTGAAAATTACAGGAGTTAATTTATACGATTGTTTTGATGTCATAATTATGAGAGAGCTAATTGGTGCTTTCTTTGTTGATGATTTGAAGGGATATGATTAGGGTACGTTAATAATGACATTAAACTAACCAAATTTTTTGCTGACATTTGAGTTAATGTATTGTATCCATTATTTCGATTGAAACTATTAATTACAGTAACAAAATTGTAGAATAATTAAGTAAAACTTCGTTATGTCTGCATTTTTAATAATAACCATTGGCATGATACGTATTATTTTATATAGTTAACATATGAAAAATAAAGTTTGAATTCAGATACAAAAATACGCGGTGACAGCCCAAAAGGCGACCGATGATATAAATCTTGGACACTTCGACACATTTTGACCACACGTCAGGATTATGATCGGTATAAAATACCTCGCATTGTAGTGTTACCTTTAACGCCGCCCTTTCAATGGACAAACGTCTAACTTATAAATTTTTGTGCGAACAAAGGCGCCTTATTGACAATGTCCCTGAATGTAACGTCCACTAACCGACAGCCGGCCGGCGATATTAAAATATATCTGCCTCGAGATCGGAGTAAATCAATAACCGTGATGACTTAAATCATCTTTGGTGCAACCGGTCCACGTCATTTTCCATCCAAAACAGAACGCTACCGTGTGTCAGATTAACTTAAGTGTACTCGTGCCTTAATCCAGTGAGTGATGTGCAAAAAGTCTTCCGCTCAATTTCCCTCGAAACGTCAAATGTTTGCTTTCGTAAAGGATTTTAAAATGCAACGACTTTTTGCGTAGTATCCGAACAGGATTACAGTATGCAAAACATACTCGAACGAATCGGTGTTGTTAAACGTAACGTAAACCGAATACACGAAAGTCAGAAATGTAGAGATTGGGTTTTATTTTATTTACAAAAATTATAGTGTAAATGATTATTTCTTATCTGTTAAATGATTTAAAATGCGCTCGAAATCAATTTTATCCGTTTTTTATCATAACCATATTACAGTATTTAAAAGGTCGAATATTTTCTCAGGCAAACGCGAAAGTTAACGTTCAACCCGAGTGGCCGAGATCGACTGTGGTACAATGGAAACTATTTGATTGCTTCATTATGCGGAGTTGGCCGGGGTTCATTGTATATCATTTCGCATGTTATATCAGTTTGTATCCTAATTTAATCATCTTGAAGATTGGACCACCAGGGTAACTGATGTAACGGGTGGCCTCACTGATTCGCCATTTAACTTTACAGACAGTTGAAGTTTTAGGATTGATTTATTTTTTCCGATAACGTTTAAATCTTTGCATTTGTCCCCCTCGTAGTCTAATTCATACATATTAAATTTTTAAGTAAACCTGAGTTGTGTTGTGCTATTTTATTCGCAATTTATATGCATGTTTTTTTTATTATTTCCATTAAATACCCTTTGAAACAAGTGGATGCATATTTGCTTCCATTTTCTTTTATTTTCAATGGAATCGCAACAACATAAAGTTCAAAAACATTTTCCCTTACATTTTTAGCATCAACCTGTATATCATTCGCTTCGATGTTCGCAATATCGGAAGAACGAGTCGTATTCAGATTTATTTATTTGAAAGGCTCGCAAACGGTCAAACCTAATGCCATCACGAGCTTTCATTGGTTCTGATCCGTTACAATTTGCCTGACTGACGTCTTATTTCTACTCGCTGGTGGTCCGATCCGCAGTTTGATATGTAGCGAAATGTATCAGTTGGAATGTCTCATTCATACTCTTTTCAAAGTATTGACATAAAAACAATAGAATCGCTCCCTTTGTGACTGCATAGTCTAAAGCATGCGAATCATAATAATTCATTCTAAATACATAACTAGATTTATTAAGTTGACATTGAGCAAATATGTTATAATTCCTGAAGATATTAGAATTACACTTTAAAAAACGTCTCTTAGAAATACACTACCGAAAAAAAATACCAAACTTCAGCATAAATTTTCATTGTTCTTTTCTATAACTTCGAAACTCTTAAGAAATACCTAAACTCTATATGTAGTGAATGTTTACCAAAAAAGTGTGTCAAAGGAAACATTAGTGAAGTGCCGTGAAAAAGTGTAACACTACACTAACGGGCACAACAATGGGGCATCGATTCCGCGAACAGACGAGTTGCCAAAGCGTCGCCGACACGTCTGCACTCTGCAGCCGTGGCGCGAGTTAAATTTAGCGTTAGTGATCCTATTTACTTGTATTATTCACTTTGTAATATACGAGAGTAAGTCTGAAAATAAGAATGGAGATCAACTCAGATTCCTTTTTCGCGTCTACCAATTTTTTTTTTCATTCCAATTTGATGTACTTGAACGAAAGTGACGCGCTTCTGAAGATTCTGCATGATAAGTTCATGTTCGTATTAAAGCAGTAACTGACCTCTTTATTATTAATATTAGGTCTCCGAAATGAGAGCTGCATCCAGACCGGTGAGGGCACGATACCACTTAAAATAAACATGAAGTTGCCCATCAACATAAATACTTATTTATCCGTCAACACACGAGAGTTTTCTTGTTGTTAAGACATACAGGTGCCAACGACAAAATTATTTTCGCAGATGGCACATTCATTCGTAAGAAGTTCTGTCGCGTGAACATATTAAATTTTATTTTCCTGCAACTGAAATTGAATATTTACCATCCCGTCATGTTTGCGAATTTGTTGCATTGCGATTTTTGCGACTTAATAGCTATCACCGTTATTATTGATTATTGAGATGTTCTGTTTTTACATTATTAACATCGGACGTATTTTATGGTATTTTATTCACATCGACCTGTCCTGAAATGCATTACTTGTAATTGTTTAAGAGTTTCAATGAGTGATGCCGAAGCCATTTACATTTTATGATGGTGCGGTATGTATCGAGAGAACCAGTAGGATTCCAACACTCGTCAACCAGGAACATATTCTTTATAAAAAATGATGGTACAGTAGTCCGAGAGATGTTCGCTCGGGAAATCTTTGAATGACATTGCTCACGATATGAGTGCACATGGGTCTTGAAATAAATAGAGGCGGCCTTGAAACTTTATGCTGTATTAACTGGATTTTATTAATATTTAGAAATTGTCAATTAAATTGTTAGTTTAAAATTATTCGTAAGTCGTTAACAATAAATTAATTAAAATAACTAGAAGATTTTATTACAATATTATGAATGTTCTCAATGCTAACAATTCCATTAAGACTGGTGAAATTTGAGTTATTTTTATATTATTATGTTATTTTTAAATTCGCACCTAATGTTTAATTAGTTATGATAGTTTTATTTGCTAAATCTCTTCACAGCCATTCAATACTACTTAAGACGCCGCGAAAACGGTTCTACTGGTCTAGTTCTACTGCTACGTCAACAACTTCAGCACCTGTCAGTTTCATAGTGTAGTTTTACTCGGCAACAACTTTATAGCCCAGAAGTTTACAGTTATTAAACCATCATAACTTTTTAAAGACCAAACTAGAAAATCTGATCAATTCTGTCCATTACCAAGTTCCGCGACAATCTATATGAATGCGGTCATATTACGTCATAAAAATGACGAATAGCCATGTAAGCACGCCTGTGGTTTACACGATGACATCGAACGGGTAACACAAAAAGTTGCAAGACACCTAGCGAACGAAGAGCCATCAGATAGTACTCTCACGCGCCCGCCCATTCATCTTGAGTATTTATCGGTGCAAGCTGATGCCTCACAGCTTCTGAATTTTAATCCGTGGAAAACTTGTACGGTTTTGATTCGATTCCAATTGTCTGTTAATGAAGTTTGATAACTATTTATGTTATGATTGATACACTAGATACTTATAAAAAACTTTACCCTATTCCTAAATTAAACGATAATATGTATAATCAAAGATGATAATATTATGTATAATCCAAGTAATCTCGGTGGCGTAGTTGTATTACAGTACGTCTGCAGTGCTGAGGTCTAGGTTTCAATCCCCAGGTCGGGCAAAGTGATATAGGGTTTTTCTACTCAGTATCAACTTAAAGTCCGGAATTTGTGCTGGATATGGCAATAGGCTTTTGTTGTGTCATGTTATTGGACGGAATATTCTCGGTGGAAAGTGGATGCACCAGTTGCGCTTCTGGCCTTCGGGGATTAAAGGCGTGAGTGTGTGTATTATAATCTAAAGTAAGTTATGTGCGAGTAAATCACCTAATATCAATACATACTGACGTCTACACACCGGTGACGAAGGGTGAAGTTTTCCTATAGGTTTTCCGGTATATCTATACCGTTAGTATCTACTAACATGCATAAATGAGGTCAGTAATTCTTTCTAATGATAATTAGATTTTTAATAAATAACGAATAGTTAGAAGCCGGCAAGAATTATATGGACCCTTCGCCATTGCTTTAAAATCATTTTAACAAAGGTGTCAGATACGTTGATAATCTAAAGAATGAAATATGGATTCTCTATTTTTTAGTCTAGATCAAACAGTACATTCGAAACACGAGAGCAATGCTGCGACTCCTCTTCGGTTTCTTTGGCACAGTAATTCCACCCCGGACGTGCCGTCTCGCTATTAGTATTTATTATCGCTTCATTGGTCTAGTGGCTACGTTTGTGGACTCTTAAAGTGGCGTGATCCTGGATTTGATTCCCAGATGGGGCACTAAAATTTTTTTATGCGTCTAGATTTCACAAATACAAGAAAGTTGTCTGTAATTGGATTCTGCATCTGATATGGCGACAAACATTCCAAATCTGACGTCTTGGGCAAGAAATATATTTGGCGAATAGTGATTGTATGCTTGCTGAATACCTGGTATTCACATATAAAGAGGTCATTAAACAAACTTACTTTGGAAATACATTACCAAAATTAAATTTAATTATTTTGTAATAAGGTAGTGTGATCGAAGAAAGCCCGGTTTCTAACAACACCCACCACCATCCATGTCTTAAGTATTTTTTTTTATTTTGCTCCAAAAATATACTACGATTTTTTGTTAATTCCTTTATTATAAATTTTAAAATATATGGTGATATGTTACAATTTAATCAAAAGTTTTTCTTTATATATCTATTTTCATTAAACGATTTATGAACATTTTAACATTATTTGGGCCTTTAAGAGTTTCGTTCCCTTATTTTAATTCTCAAACACATACATACCTAGTTATATAGACAAGATAAAATTGTACGTGTTATATTATGTTTTTGATACTTATACATATTTTTTGTTCAAACTAGTCTACGAATATATTAAAATTAACTAATGAACATGTCCTCTGAGATAGTTTATCTCTAATACAAGTTTCCTTAGCGATAAAAGTTGAATTTTAGATTATAAACTAATCATGTCACTTATAAAAAGTTAATTTTATTGTGCCATCAATCTTGTAGGTCGGTGTTGGGTCCTTTATCTGTACTAGGGACCTTGGGTGTTCTTATAAAAAATAATGGAGCTTCAGTGCAAATATTGTATAGGGTTAATCGTAAATCATATTAAAATACGAAGATTTTTTGATAATAAAAATATGAGCTTTATTTATATTTTCAATAGAAATTTTATTCGCTAATAAGTGAATGAAAACATTAACTAAAAAAAATATTGATAGCACAAGGATTTATATACATTTTGTGACCTACAGTCATTTATTAACAGGTTATGGCACCGATGCTACGACTGTCTTAAGAAAAATCGGCATAAGTTAGCAGTTTTCCAATCATCACCGCGATTGCTAGAAACCCAATAAGCAGTATTGCTATTATTTTTTCTTTTATTAATCTATATTACCAATATTTAAGGTTCACAATTGAACTGGTAGTGGACTCAGGAAATGACTATATGGGCAGCAGTGATCATCGATCATCTGGTGATTTGCCTGCTTGTTTGTACATTATACGGAAAAAAAATAGTAAATACTTATGAATTGCGTAATTTATATAAAACCTAATTTATATTTAATAATAACCACTAGGCATAGGCTGTCTCGTGGCATAGTTGTATTACGGTACGCTTGCAGTGTTTAGGTCGCAGGTTCGATCCCCGGATCGGGAAAAATGTTATTGGGCTGTTCTACTTAGTATCAGCCCAGAGACTGGAATCTGTCCCCGATATGGCGTTAGGCTCGTTCCTTCTCACATCATGGGACGGAATACACACGGGGGTAAGTGAACCTTCACTAGTTCCTCTGTCTACCCTTTCGGGGATAAAAGGCGGAATTTGTGTAATCACTACGCATAAGTATTCATTTTATTGGTAGTAGGATATATTTTAAATCCGCCTGGAGAGCGACTACCGTACACAAGGTGTTAAAAACTCACCATAGTGGCCCACATAAGTCTGTCGCATTCCGGGATCAGCCTGTGTATATCCGGTTCCAACAGGCCGGCATAATTGTGTCAAGTGTCGAGGGTAATCATCTCTCGTCAGTGTACATTTTTTTTGTCCCCACGTGCACGTATAAAAAAAGGTAATAATTACGTAGTTTTGGTATAAATATTTATTGAGTGGTGTATTGTTCATTAGACCGTAGCTTTAGGCACCCCTACTGAATAGCCTTATAAAGCTTGCAGTTTCATACTTATAGAGATAACGTCGATTGTTGCCGCATAGTTATTACTTGATTTACAATTTGAGACTTGCGAAATACGCCTGCAATATGCGTGTGGTTTGGGTAATATTGCTTCAAAATAAAATTTTACAAAAATCTTGTTTACAGAAATATAAATAAGATTTCCGTGTTATCGTTTTATTTTTATATATTTTCATGCTTCATTAACGTTACATAAATCAATAAGTCGTAATATACTGTCCCACTGCTGGGCACGGGCCTCCTCTACTAGTGCGAGGGATTAGGCTTTAGTCCACCAGGCTGGCCCAGTGCGGATTGGTAGACTTCACGCACCCTTAAAATTCCTATAGAGAATTTTTCGAGTATCCAAGTTTCCTTACGATGTTTACCTTCACCGTTAAAGCAAGCAATAATTCGTAAGTCGTAAATGTACGGGAAATTTTTAATACCTCTGAGTGATACCTGAGAATGGAATCATCCCTTGTCTAAATTGTCATCGCCCGCGAGTCGAAAGTGAAATGTTGACATTTACATAAAGCATGTTTGTTTTCCTTTAAAAAGGGTTACATGCCATCGGTAACCTTAAACTCTTTTTCCGGGACCTCGTGAATGAAAAGGGTCGTAAGTCAAGATGACATCCGTCTGAATTGTTTGCTTTTAAAGTATCTGTTGCTACTGTTTGTATAGTTAAACGATACAAACCACTTCTAGTTATGACAATATTTTAGTTATGTTTGTCGTTTATTTTTTAAATTTGATCTTGTTTTTAATTTATAGTTTTCGAATAGTCGATGAGCATTAAGCCTAATTTTGTTATTCCATAAGGAGCTTGGTTGTAAAAAGCTCATTTAAATGGAGGAATAATTGCTAGCAATAATTATACGTCATTATTGCTTAAAAATAAAGTCTATTCTCGCTCGTGTTAATTTATAGTCTGTTGACAGGTTGCATTAGACTAATTGATCCCAATCCAAATCTCAATCTTCAATCCTATTTCGAAAAAGAAACAAAAACATAACTCATTTATAAGCATATCAAAAAAACTTTGTTCTGATTGGTCCATTTTTGAGATAGATCGAAAAAAGCGATTAGGATCGTTTGTTGAAAATGGTAGTAAATGAGACTTCAGGTAATTGTTTTCATTATTACGGCAGATTATCTTCTTTGATCACGTTTACTGTGAAAATAATTAAAATTATTTGCTAACAAATTTACGCTTATGCAATAGTGTCGACTAAATTATTCCGATAAATTTTTAACTTTATGACAAACCCCGAGATTTGTCCATATATAATCCGCGAATAACACATTAAAAAATAAACAAAAGTTCATAAAGATCATATACCTGCAGTTCCCACCACATTCCTCTAGTCGCCACGCGCCTTGGAACTTCTCACAAAAACTCAAATGTCATTGCGCAAACTCATAATAAGGACCATTCTTACTCCCCAACGGATATTTTTTCAATGTCAAGCGGGGACAAGCATGCAATTTTGTACAAAAAACGGCAAAATCAATAATGGCTGTGTGCACGTGTTGTCGATGGATTATAGATTATGTTTTTGAAGATTTTTCTCATCGCTCCGTGCGGAGGTCGAGTCAGGTACGATGGACGGAGGACAGGAAATCTGTAGAGATGGTTCGAAAAATATCTTTGTAGCTAAATGGCAAGCTTTATATTCATACAATGACAGTATTTGCACTGTATAAGACGTAATATTGGTACTTTGATTTTTATAATTAAAATTTTGCGTTTATTTATTTGTCTAATTTATAATGTAAAGTAAGCAATGGTTAATTTTGAGTTATTTAAAATGAGGAATAAATTTACAGGTTATATATTTTCAATATTAACTAGTATTCTACTGTTGCTATACAACTGAGGGAATCTTCTCTCTTCAAACAATTTTTATTTATGCTACTCTATGCCTCCTCTGTTTTATTCTTTGATTCTTGTTAAACACAAAGAAATTCTATACAATTATAACGGCTAAAATTGTAATTGTCTTCTTACAAAACACAAATGCATCATTTCTTTTAACGTGAGCTACAATAGCAGGTAATTTTATAGAAACACTCGGGACTATTTTAAGGAGACAATAAAAAACTAAACAGTTACATTCAATAGATATCGAACGCTGATATTCTATAATAAATAGGTCAGCGGAGTGAAACGCGAAATTCCTATTATTAATCTTTCGGCGGAAGGTAGTTAGGAGAGAATTTATTGTTTTTTAATATATAGGCATGTCGTCAGTTGTGACCGGCAAAATTGAGATTGGCTACAATTACTGTGATAGAAACATCGGAATCCTGAAGATCTAATTTAGATAGAGATTATAAGGAATATTGACCACTATTCTGTTATAGATTTAATTTCGATTTCCGAAATAAGCAAAATGATTTTATTAAAAAAGTGCGTTTTTTATACAACGTAATAACGTTTTTCTTAAAAGATCGGCGCATCTTCCACGCGGAAGCAGTTAACTCAAAATATGAGTTTATAACAAGACTTCGCTTACATATTCATTACTTTATTTTTTATTTCGCGTTTGATGTAATAATGGTATAAACTGCTCACATTAACATAAGTATTACTCTCAGGAATATCAGTTACGGTGTTTTGGTTCCTACCATGAAGTATATTTCAGTGCTAATCAAGTCAGCAACGGTTTATAAATATATACCGTACCCGAATATTACAGGTAGACCTACCTACACGAAAAAACTTTTTTCTTTAAGCAACTCATTTAACACGGTTCATCCATTATTTTATTGTTATTAAAATTTATATTTGTAATGATTTCCAAATATTACAAGGTGATAGACCTAAACA
Source organism: Manduca sexta (assembly GCF_014839805.1). Lineage (NCBI taxonomy): Eukaryota > Metazoa > Arthropoda > Insecta > Lepidoptera > Sphingidae > Manduca > Manduca sexta. Next base: position 5,852,781 of record NC_051136.1, read on the forward strand.
AAATCTTATTCATTTATTTGTAATAAGGTACACCAACAGCACTACATATTACATCATACAAAAAAAGCAATAATGTATACAGCAACTGATATGTGTGCTACTAATAGGTGAATACAGCATTTACCACTAACAACATATTTTATTAAAATCTAAAACATAATAAGGAGGTGATACAAGATAAAATTATAAAATGCTAAAAATATGAAATCAATTAGTAACGATTATATATTACATAATTTGTTTATATAACACTATTGTAAACAATGTCATACAATTGGCTTAGCTTATTTTTTATGAAGTAACTGATTGAAGAGTAGGTATTTCATTAAGCCTTGTAAGCTATTCCTTTAACAAAGCAATAAAGAGTATTATTAATTTATTTACCACTAGCTTCCGCCCGCAGTTTCGCCCGCGTGGATTTCGGACTTCAAAAATGGAGCCGGTCGCGAACGTTGTAGAATGTTCGTTTTACGAAGCTACTCGCTACGTGATTCGCTAGCCTCTAGGTGCCAAGCAAGCCGCCTGCCTGTGCGTTCGCGACCTTATATATATACAAAAATAATCCTTATAACATGATTCAGTATTCACGCGTGATGGCTTATTATTAGCGTATTTCATGTATAACATTGGTGTTTCTATACGATTTCTATGATTATTTTTATGGAATATTTAATAATGTAAACTTTTTTAATTAGGGATGACTGACAGTGTTATAAACGTAAGAGTAGACAAATATAATGAGAAAGCTTCGAACTGCTAAGCTATCGGGAGTTACACGTGTTATTGTTAGTCAACCATAAAAGATAGACATATGCTGTCGTGGGATATTTTTTACATAATTTTAAGGAGAACATTTCCGTCATACATGTTTTCTGTGTAGCTTTAACCATTAAGGCTGCACACGCGACGGAAGCTTAAAAAATGGAGTAACTTCTCCCGTTTTCCCAACATTTCCCTTCACTGCTCTGCTCCTATTAATTGTAGCGTAATGAAAAGTATACTATAACCAGCACAGGAGTATGAAAAATAATTGTAACAAGTTTCGTTAAAATCCGTCGAGTAGTTTTTGTTTCTATAACGGTTATACAGACAGACAGACAAAAATTTTACTAATTGCATTTTTGGCATCAGTATCGATCCCTAATCACCCCCTGATAGTTATTTTGGAAATATATTTCATGTACAGAATTGACCCCTCTACAGATTTATTATAAGTATAGATAGATAGATAGAAGATAGAAGATGAAAAATCTTAATACAATGTTAAATTATCTGCCTGGTACTGCATACCGTTCTCACGGTCAGTATCTGAAACCATTGAGCATACGTAATGCAGTAAAGCATTTCAACTTGCACTTCCAAGTTTCTGACCTATAAAACCCAATGAATCTAGAGTACTTTTGTTATTGAAATAAGAACCATTTTTATTAATCTATCTAAAATTACGGGATGTTCGGTCGAAACTTCTTAAATTAATATTTTACATAGATATTTATAGAAGTTTATTTTTAAATTTGCCATTGAAACTTTTAATTAAAATTAGCGACAATTCTTGCGGCAAAGAGCGCGGATGGTGTAATATATGGAACAATTAACGATAGTTGCTACAATTAAAATAGTTCTTATACTCGTACTGTTTCAGTAATTACGGGAAATATCATAAACATCTCCCTGTCTCAAGGCTACACGTTTTTTTAAGTCATTGCCTGATATGTTGAATGACGTTTTCCTGCCGTAGTTTTTTGTTCACCTACATTTCAAAATTTTTGCTAAAGTCCTATAATTTGGACAAATGCTTTTAGAATTCTACACTTCTTCTTATATACAGGGTCATTGATAACAAATTGGATGAATATTTCGCTTGATCTTGGTCCCCTAGTCGTCACAGGTTTATGGTTCATCTTTTTTTTATTAACCGATAATATTATTTAGAAGCCATGTTTAATCAGACTTCCATCACAACCGATACTTTAAGGACGTTTAAAAAATTTTGTTACTAAAAATCCATATAGTTTACACAGCGCAATTTCCGAAATTAATCTATAGTATTACCTGTAATTATACGTAAAAAGCTTTCGGGAAATGTCGAAACTCTTTAAACGTAACCAGACACGTCCACTAAAATGATTGGAATCCGTATAGCGTACGTGGAGGTCTCCGATCACCGGAACCTATATAATTTAGTTGTTATATCAAAGCTCACCGCATCTCTTAAAAACTCAAAACATGTCTTAATGATTTTGGATTTTAAGGTACCTTTACTATAAATACAAGATTATAACAAAGTTCACGAAATTAAATTGAAATTTATGACATTTATTGTGTATCAAAAACAGCAAGAATGATATCAGAAGTTTATACTGATTCCAAAAAAAATGGAAACATAGTAGAGCCAAATTAAATTATCAATACACAAAAACTCTTTAATATACCAGACTCGGTTTTTAATAATCAGGATATTAAATCAAAAACATTATTAATACATCAATAACTATATACGTTTTCTGATCAAAGAACGAAGAAAGCAGTCATAAAGATCCCCGAACCATAGTCCAGTAACCTCTGAAACGAAACCTCTTTAGTTACATAACACGGGCAGATTTTAAAGCAATAAAAAACAGTTCGTATCGGCTTGCGTGCGCGGCATCGATGTCAACAGCGGCGGCTTGCGACGGCTTGCGGCGGCGCAGCGGCAATGACTTACGACAATAATCGTGAATGAATTGTAATGCCGCGACGTTTAATTGATGCGGCGAGTCCTGCTCGGCTGGACCTGTCTCCTAACCAGGGATGTATCACATCTGCCATATCACTAATTGTCGATAAGATAAACGAAATAATTATTGGAATTTAACTTACTGAAACTGAAGAAATCTGATGATTCTAGAATTTTGAAGATAATATTTGATATTCGTATTTTTAATATTAGTTTTTTTTTAAATGTATTATGTATTTTTTTAATAATGAGTTGCTGGCTTATTTTTGTGAAATTTCATATTTTTAAAAAATATATTCAAATTATTATTACACAATATTATGCTTATAGCAATATATTACATGTTTTCAAAATTTCCCGTAATATAATACTCGTATAATGTCTTGGGTTTAGTCTGATGTCAATGATGATGAGTAAATTTTATCGATATCGATAAATAACTGTGGCTATCAACACTTGTGTCGTTGTATGCGTTTCATTCATACGAAACTGTTCATTTGTGAGTCAATATTTATTTAGCTAAAAACTCGTTGGCATTAGGTTAAAAGATATTTCCAATTTTTTGCTTCTTCATCGCGATTTGAGCTTTAAAGACCATACAGACCTCAGATATTTGAAAAACTTGATAGAATTTTAAAAGGATATTCAATTTACTGAGGATAAATATGTACGTTCATTATAATTAAAAACTAAGTGCTCCTATCACAAAATAATTATTCAATTACATGTATTATAATACTAAAGCAGGAAAAACGATGATTTGTCATCCATATTTTCAATTAGTCTCCATTCACAAATAACAAAAGCACGAGACATCACAAGACGTATTTAATCAGTATCAATTCATGCAAGTTCAACTCCATTAACATTGCATACATCCTTGACACCCAATCGGAAGTTGTACCAATTGAAGACGCGATTCTGTGCATAACAGTTTGGACTCGAGACAATTGCATCATCTGGTGATGTCGAGTCATCGGCCTACCACTTACCGGGCGGATGTTGTTAACCGTGCCTTGATTAGCCGAGACGATGTTAAACGGCAGCCTGGGCAAGTTCAAACAATTAACTGTACAGAAGTGTCCGACTCTAATGAATGATACAGACTTGCTCCATTTCATTATACAAACACCGTGACAAGACGCGGCTTACAAATTGAGATTAATTCAAGTGACTTCAACTCTAGGAACTGTTGTTTGATTCTGCAATGTCGTAACTACCGCTGTTTCTTCTAATAACAACTTTAAAGATGAGGAAGTTCTGAGGGCTTTAAATTTCTTTGTAGCACTTGGTTTTGTATTTATATGAGTTACGCAACGAAAACGTTTAACCTTAGCAATTCAGTGTCTTGCAGCTATTTATAGAAGACCATTGTTCACGAGGGTTGTTCTTTTTTTGTAATTGAAGATCTTTTGTTGTATATTTTTTAAGAATATTGGGCTTTTTAGATTTCACAAATGTTACATCAGTCGTCTCATTTTCATTTGTCAACTGCATGTCGTTTGTCGTTTTTAATTGTAGTATACTTTGTTGATCATGTTTGTTGAAATGCTCAACAAATTCTGGTGTTGTTACAAAGTTGTTTTATTTGTTAGTTTCATGTTAGGTATTTTATTCATACAAAATTAACATTGCGCATTTACTTCTTTTTTATTTATCATGTTCATTATATCTCTTTATATCTTTACATTTCTTATATTAAGTTTTAGATTTCAAACCAGGAAAACGGCAGATATTTATAGCAATTAATATGTATATTTCATTATAATCCGATGATAAAAATAGTATTAAAACTGAAAAATATGACCAGAGCAGTATCATTAATCTCATTGATGAACATTCACATCTTATAAGTTACGACATATAATTTCTCACGGTGTATTAAAATGAGTAACAACATAATAGCTTTATAAAGTTTATGAAACACCTTTAATAAAAATTTAAATAGGGCGAGGGCGACAGAATTCCTTATGATAAGAAGGTCACGGCCGCTGCTTGAGGTTGATTTTATACGATAAGTAGGGTCAGAATTCAGACGTTGCCGAATGTGATACGTAAATTAATGTCATATTATTATGATTTATCCTTTTGGAGAAACTGATTTACTGGTGTATAAAATAAATTAATCGTGTTTCGGGTTTAATAATTACGTTTTTTGGTAATGCTGATAACTCAAACGTTAAGATGTCAATAGATAGATTTAGAAGTTGTTTTTAAGTACACTTCGAGTTTTTGTATTGATACGTTTATCATCGTACTTAAAATATTTTTTGTTTCTTTTAAGATTAATAAAAAACTGGCATTACATTAAGTTTTTGTAATGTGCATAATGATTTCTATTAAAATAAAACTATTTTTCGGATTTTATCGCGGTTTTTTATATTATAATTTTCTCCTGATGCTTTGAAGATTGCAGACTTCATGGTCACGGGGGGGATAGAGGTGCTGGTCGTTCAAAAAGTTTCTTTCAAAGCAATGTGGAGTGTAGTATTATTGAGAACATTATTATTTAAATTAATCATGTTTCCTTTTCACTTCAACACTAACAAGAGGTATCGGACATAAGTAGTATCTTAAGTGATGTATTAACAGGCTAAGTGTAGGTATCCGTGTGAGTACGAGTTCACACGCGGTAGGTACTAGCCACTCGATTGTCGTCTTATTGATTGCATTAAATCGAGTCTTCGCCCACGCTCGGTCAATATTTACTGGAGATACAGGCGACGAGCGAGGAAGTGTTACTTAGAAATTTGTACTGATAACAACACTACGTTTTATTCCCGTTCGTGATAAGGATCTGTACGTTGATTGTAGGACGGTAAATTCTAATGTGTTCACGTAATAGCTTTGTGTAATCTTATTACGAACATTCTAGATTTGAACAGTTAAATGGTTTCTAGATTTTGTTGTTTTGTATACTCTGAAATTAAGATTTTTGTCATGTTCCATCAATTTATTTACGAGTTATATGGCATTTGATTCTTTACGTCAAATATCGACTATCTTTAAATTATTATAGTATCTATCACTGTTTTACATTGGAATGTATATCTGCACCAACCGTCATCGATATGATACTCTCAAATTATTGGATTTCGATTCCGAATATTTGAAATAGTTGGTATGGTTTATAAAACATAGGCTTAGTTGTTGATGCGACTATATTTCAAGTTTTTTTATGGTATAATACCTACTATAACAGGCAATGTACCTTAGTTCCTTCCCGTACCACCTTTGTGATACTACTTACAGTGATCAAATACCAACAGTAACGACTCTTAACCCTAATTAGATCTAATTAAACTATAAGTGCGACTGTGAACCTCCTTTCTTAGATAGTCGCTCTTTCTACCTCCATTCTCATTTATAAATTAAACATTTATGCGCGCGGTATCATTTATTGTTTACGATCAATAGTGCAATTGCTGGTCTTAAATTCATTCCACGACTTTCCGCGTCGACCATGATTTGTAATTTAAACCCTTTATTGTGACTGACATTTGAAATTGTAAATTTTATAGATGCACCATTTATCAAGTGTCCGCCCGCTGCTTCGATTCGAAGGGCAAACGGTAGCGCCCTTGAAATAGCCGAAGAGTCACCGGTTAATGTTCTTTTTCTTGGAATACCAATTTGTAATTGTTCGCAGAGTGGCTGAAAAATAAAAATAGTGTAACTCTCAGCTCTGTACAAAAGGGTGCACTAGATTATTTATAAGATCAAGATAAATCTACGCTGTATTATACAATGTATTTTTAGTTTAACAGACGATGCGATAGTAACCTTTTTTATAAAGCATTTAGGCTTTAATACAAAAATGACATTGATATGACATCTCATTATTTAATTTTCCCTCTAAAACGTATTTTTTTTTGTTAAGATTCCGCAATAGTTTCATACTACTTTCACAACTTGACTTATAATTATATTCATGAGTTCATTTCAATTGTTTCATCGTGAACCAGGTTCTTAATCGCGACATTTTGTTACGACCAAGAAACTTATAGCTTCCACCGACCCAAATTAATTGTTTTGCATTAAAATGGCTAATTGCTGGATAATTATTTCACATCACCTTTGCACTTTCGGTATCGCTTTTCGCTCTTTCGAAATCATCTTCTGAGTAATTTCAGGCTATAACGCGGTGGGATAAAGCATTTTTTGCAAAGAATAACACTTAACGAAATAAATGAATAGACTGACACAAGTAGTTTTCACGTTGTACTAATATGCTCTTTTATATGACGCTCCACTTGTCCACGCGACAAAGTCTATTCATTCACAATTTACATCCTTGCAAAGTGGGCTTTATAACGTATTATCTGATTCCACACGAAACGCATTTTGATCGGTATACCGTAGCAATAAGTGTCAAAGTCGTACAGTGAATTTACATTCATCAATAAATTCAAAGCGGTATCAAAGCAAACATAACGCCTTCGAAGTTGCTCCCTCCGGTGAGAAAACAATATTGAATGAATGTCCAACCATTGTGGAAAAGATAAAAGGATAAATTATACGGATAGTTAGGCGTGATCCATTGTGGTGTAAGCAGAAGTCGTTCACTAGATAACAATTTGCAGGTCGAGTGTGCGGTTCATTGTCACTTACGTTATAAATAAACATTACAATGTCGCTAACAGCTGATGTTTGAAGTGGCCACTGGCTGAACGGAGCGGCTGCGATGCGGCAACAGCCCTTTGAAATCCTTCGCGTGTGCCTTTTCCATTTATCCTGGGATGAACTTAAATGACTTGCTTAAATTAAATATCATCGACAGTTAAAATTGTTGTTTCAAAATGCAAATAAATTACTTCTTTCAATTTACAAAAATAGTTACTGCAAGTATACAAATATCGCGTATAAAAAAATGCATTGGAACGAATAATTCTGAGTTCAAGCGATATGAAAAATAAGCCTTTTTGAAATCTATAAAGAAACAAATCTGACCTAAATCTTAAAATATATCTATGAAAACCAGCTTGGATATTTCAAGTAGTATCAATAAGAACAATTATTTAATCATTATGCAAGAGAAAGTTGCACTGATGTTATGTAATACTGACAATGCACTTACAGCGTGTAACAAATTATTTCCGGTTGCATTGAAACACCGCAAGCAACTGTTGCAGGAAACATCTCTGCAATAACTACAATAAAACCTTTATAGTGTTGTAAAATATTTATGACGGCTCACAAAAACTGGCCTATTACACACCGCACATTTGTGTATCAAAGCGGTAAATTTTTAAGATGAATACACATGAGTAGCCCTCAGCACTAAAACATTCCAATACCAATCGATTACAAGTCCGGCGTCCTCTGAAATAATTTGAACACAACATTTATCATAAATAAACTCGACTAAGGACTTGACCAGAAGTTGAAATTAAAAATAAAAAACACGCATACATTTATGATGAGCGCGAAGATGAAGATGTGCTTCCTCATTAACCTGGCCCAATCGTCGGGGGCTCTGAGAGCTTGTTGTTATTAATTTATAGAAAGTCATCGTGGGCCCATTAGAACAGATAACCATATTGATCTGACGTTTGATATTACGAAGTATGGACACCGGTGCTCCTTGCCTTTGTATGTGATTGCCCTAATGATCACGTGCCGCTTGTTAACGATAATCAGTAGTCATTATTACCAACGATTGATTTTGTATCACCGCCGCCGATATAGTTAGATTTACGGCTTTCACAGTTCTTAATGGTGCAATTATGACCACAATTGACATCGGATGGGTTGCGCGCCGCCCGACATAGAACGTCGACGTATAAATAAGAAATTATTACGTGTAGGATGTTATTCATCATTTTCGGAAAATGTTCTAGCAATTAAATCACTCACGCTAGAAAACCGAAGTCGGAAGTCGCTCATTAAATGTCAAATGAAATTCCCCCTATCACAGTTTAATCGTTGAGATCTTGATTATCTGGACGGGGAATCTTACCGATTAATTTTCTAACAGCCCTAACACCTCATTAGTGTCCGGCGGACGTTGCTTTACACACGAAATGCAAATTTGATTGAGATGTGTACGAGCATTCACATCTAAAGCCTTTTCCCGGAGCCAATCAACATCTATTAAGTGCCCTGTTTGACCCTATAGCTTGTGGAACGTATAAATTTTGTTTTTGGACGATATTAGTTCGGCCGCTTTGTGTTTAAGAGCGGCATCGTCGTATATTGTGGTCATAGTTATGGGCGGAACCGCTTTTATTCGGACACCGAACTTCTTAATTAGAGTATAAACGTTTACGACATAAATTATTGTATCATTGAGTTTTGTTTTTGAGAATTCTTTTGCTATATTATTTCCGTTAGGCCTATGTTGCGATATAAATAAAATTCAGTAAGGATTATAAGATACAGCATTTTTAATAAGTCACCTGTGAAGCTGATACCAATTGTACACAGATGGTATTTCATATCAGATTGTAGTACAGAAGCAATTCGAAGTAGCCGTGTATCCGAATAAAAATTAAACAGAATATTAACAAATCAATGGCAAAGGTTCCAATTAAGAGGCCGTGTTATTATGTAGCGAATGGTAATTCTTGCTGCCGGCTCCTATCATAAAATGAGATCTTGGGCATTCGGACATCTAGTCCGTTATGTGCATAATCCTTTATTTTGTGCATGGCGTATGTTAACAATTTTATTTTGGAATATAAATAGAATCTGAATCGATCCTTTGATAATCCTTGTAGTTGATAATTGCTTAAGCATACCTAAGTGAGATTCCTAGATTATAATTATTGTTGGAAGTGCGTGTTATTAACGATGTCTTATCGAAGAGAACACAGTTAACGTGTTATTAATTTATTTAATTATTTCATAATTTTACTATTTTGTATTGCTATATCTTAATTCACTATGAGCTATTAGATTTTTAGCTAACTGATATTTTTTTTACAAAAATATTCAGAAATTAAATCATGCGGAACATTTTGGATATAAATATACGTAGGTACATCATTGCTTCCTTGATGTAGTGGCATGGTTTTACGGTATGAAACCGAAAAATCAATTCCTAGGTCTTAGAAATCGAAAATTATCAGAGATTTTTCGTACAAAAAACTACATTTGTCGAAACTTAAACGAGATGATATTTGTGCCCAACACGACTATATACTCGTCACTTATTTTAAATTCAAATATTATAAACATATATTTACCGGTGGCAAAGGGTAAAATTTGCCAAAAGGGAACCAAAATAATCGACACCAAATATAGTAATACTAATAAAAATTACATTTAAGTCCACTATGCTACAAATATTAATAATATAATTTTTTTTATAGTTCGCTTACATATATTACAGGAGCCGGCACGAATCGAGTTATACGGACCATTCGCCACTAATATTTACATACACATAACTATGATGTAACCTACTAATTGCTGTAATTTAATATATATCGCAACGAAAGTATCTTCCAGGTAGAGCAATGTATGAAGGAATCAAAATTACAGTCATACTCATAAAATTTATATCTTGCGGTTTGAAAATAGCAAAATAAAAGTTTAATCGTGAGCTGACATACCGCCGCGTGTTCCCACCTATGAAGCCTTATAAATTTGCAAAAGAACAATCCCCACGGCAGATGTTGAAGTCTTGTTTACTGATTTAAACTGCATAATTACATATTACCATGGGATTTATAATGCAATTGCCATGAATTCACGTACTTCTTCATGTTGACTCTTTGTCTATTCTTTTAGCGTTTTTAATTTCATTATTGTCCTAACGGTTTGCTGATTACAAAAATTAAGGGATTTTATTACGGCAAACGGGTTTGTGAGCACCTGCCTATTTAGATGTTGTAGTGAATAGAGTAAGTTCAGAATTAATTTTTAAAGAGCGGAAATTCTTTTCGCATCATTCATTTGCGACTCTTGCGTAATACGCCGGATATTCTTAAATTCTTTATAATTGTAGAATTTGTTTAAAAATGGATTCAGTTTGATAGTAAAGATTTATGAAACTATGTTTAATAAATTCTTATGATGAGAGACGACCAATTAATGCACCACACCTGCCCTAATGAACAGCTACAATTTCAAAGAAAGCATCAGCATCCTGCCGATCTTCGGCTATTTATTAATCCGTATGCAATTTCTCTGACCCCAGAAAACATACTGGCACGCACGTTAAAAAAAAACTAATCTCGTTCTCAGTAATACATTACGTTCTGAACTGAATTTTATATTTGTTTTTTATATAAAATAAGATCTGATCAAGATTTATATTATTCCTGTCAAAAAATATGGTTTTCGAGGAGCCTAATTTGATCCGTAGTAACTTAATGGATTTATCACCCTCATAATGCTATGCAAGTCAGATGTAGGTGGATATATTTTCCCATATTTTCGACTATTAAGCTGCCTGTGTTATATTACTATTCATAACACGGATCAGGTAATCTGCTTCAGTAATAATAGCTATAATGATCTCTAATAGGCCTAATGGCGTGATTGGCGTCATAAAATCCGGGAGGGAGGCATTTCAAAGCTCTTCGGTAATATGAGAGTAAAAGAAAATTAATTGAATTACCTTAATGATCGACCTAATAGTACTGAAATTAAGTCACAATATCGCTACAATTCAATTATATTCAAGTCGGTGAAATGTCTTCATTATTAACGTAGCAACAATTTGTATGAATTTAATCGTCAAACCTAGTTAAGTAATTTCAAGAATTTCGAAGGTATTTGAAGTTACGAAAAGTTGTAAGTTAAGTTAGTTAGTCAGTAAATGGTCAGTGTACACCAGGACTGCTAAAACAATGTAGGGAAAGGCAAAGAAAAAATATTTGTCAAAAACTTTTTTTATACAACTTGAGACGAGCATACAGCCGTCGAAATGGACACAACACGAGTGCCCATAAACGGTAGTAACACCACCAAGAACTTTGAATTACAAAGTATTGCCAAGCACTACATGATCTTCACCTTGTTCTTCACCTTAGATGAGATTTACAAAACCTATTTTGTTAGTTGTTTTACCAAAGTAAGAGAAATTTTCTTTTTCAACTAAAAAATTCTTAATTCGAATTTCGAATACGTGTCCTTAAAAAGTATAGAGATATATTGTGATTTTATACTTTAAGTGCATCTCTGTGATCATCGATGATCGAACAAAGAAAAGCCGAAAATAACATTAACGCTACTTTCGGTTCATCTTTACATAGCATAATCATAATTAATTGAGCATATAGAATGTGCAGTAGAAGCTAGGTCTAATCTTATAGGTTCAAACGATTATTTACATATTTTTGTTGGTAAATATAAAATTATTACATATCGTATAATATAATATATTATGTGCTCGACATGTAATGAAATCTAATAAAATGATAAAAAATATCTTTTAATAGCTAAACAATTAATATATTCTTGGTGGTCCAAATCCATGTCTATCGACTTATATTCGATACATCCATACTCTATTTAATGTTTGTATTAAGTGCTTTGATGCTTTAGAAAATCCAATGTCTGCTAACACCACGTTTAATAAAATAAGATCATCCAAATTTAACGTAACACACAATATTAATAATGATACTTTAATCTATTGAAAATTAGAACACACACATTTTTAATATATTCGATTTTTAAATCTGAATGTCTTCATACGGATAATAACGGATAAGGGGGAAATTATTAAATTAATGTCGTTCAGTGTATTTGCATAAATGTAGTAAGTCATAAATGCAAGAAAATGTGTAAGGCTTATGGCTTATCTTAAGGTTTTATCATAATATATGTATTTGTGTAATACAAAGTTTGGTTAATCTGATTCCAACATCAGTAACTGTATTAAGTTATTTTTGTTAATAATCCACGTATTAGTGGGAAGTAAAAAAAACTGTGACAAATCTTTAGGAATTTTTCACATATTAATTTCTATAGGAATGTGTTAATCAACTAAAAGAATTACGCATAAAATGCAAATGTTAGTTGTATAGATTTTTATCTGAATTTCGAGAGTTGTATTTTTAGAAAAGCCTAATTTATTATTATTATTAAATTTATTATTATTATTATTATTATTAATTATTAAAATTATTACAGTGTGAAATTGTGGTTACTGAGCAACCATGAATATTTAGTAACAATGAAACGGGAGAGTAAGTTGGTAACCTACAAAAAAAAACACACACATAATACAACGCATTTATCCCCGAAGGGGTATGCAGAGGCACAACCAGGGCAACTACTTTTCGCCAAGTATGTTCCGTCCCATGATGTGATAGGGAGCAAGCCTAAAGCCATATTGGACACAAATTCCAGACTCCGGGCTGATACTGAGCAGAAAAAACTCAAATATCACTTTGCCCGACCCGGGATTCGAACCCCGGACCTCAGAGCGCTGCCGTACCGCGATTGCAGTACAACTATGCCACCGAGGCAGTCAAAAAAAACTTAATAACAGTAGGAGACCTCTAACAAGGAACTCTGCTATTTGTGTTCTACTTATATCGTCCAATCAATCTGGCGTTCATGCCAGTGATTGAATATGTCTTCTAATTAGATTTAAACCTTGATCCTAATCCCATTAGGTTCAGAATATAAGAACATAATTAATACCTACAAAACTTTTGAAGTTTTATGACATGTGGATATTGAGTCTACGCTGATTGTACGAAAGTCGAATCTATCAAAGGGTTCATATAAAATTGCTTCGACCAAAAACTCTCAAGGCTGTCTTTTAGGGTATAGTATCTAACAATAAAATATTTGAGGTCTCTAACAAGAAGGTACAAGGGTTATTATTAAATGCGACTATAACGAAGGGTTAAATTATATATTTATGTGAAATAGCGTATTTTTTTAAAATAGGATTGCTGTATATTACTAAGAGAAAAATGTGCTTTATGACTAAGCTTTATGGTCTAACTTTTCTTTTTAGAAATTCAATGGTCTCTGTATTCAATTTTAGAGATAGTTCATAATGTAAATAAATATTGTTTCATGTATTTTAGATTATTCATGGATATTTCGGTAAAATATAGAACTGTAAATTGACTTTTCAACCATAATTTTATGACTGCACGGTTATAAATTGTACATGAAATTTTGCGTGGTGATTAGGCTTGTATTTTGGGGTTATAGGATCTTGGTCGGGTGTAGCCGTGCGGCGAACTACAAAGCCTGCACCTGTGCCCCCCTCGATGTTAAGCAAATAAGAAAAAAGCGTTTAACTACGTCTATAAATATTAATAACGCGTTTCTAAACGTAAAATGGCAGTGTATGGTAACCATATTTTCTGATAATATTGCAATACACTTTTGATTGGAAAATAAATATATTACTTACTTTCTTTTTGAAATACGGTTTAAAATAATTCTTTTTATTACCTGTTTATATTGCGATATAAACAGGTAATATAGATCTTGATGAGGAATACCTTTCACCATTTTTATATATACGGTTATAATTTGAGTATTGTTACAATTCCTCTCATATTTTTCTTTAATAGGTAATATAATTTAACAAATATTCACTAATATCCACTAATTAACTTATTGATTATATTAGAACGGGTTATAGGGCACTGATTCATAAAAATATAATCATCAAAAACTGTTCAAATTTATTTTCAACAATGAAATATCTCTTCATACTTACGGGACATGGTCACCCTAATGGCTAGTGAGATTCATGCGTCAATTTTGACAATCTGCAACTTCTATTAAAAGGTGTATCGGTTTCGCCTACAAAATTAATAAACGACGCCTCTTTTTCGAACCCTGTTTGTTTAATTCGTTATTATTTGCTTTAACCGACTTTTGTTCTTGACCGCTGATTAAGATTTTATTCATATTCTGTTTTTTGCACATTTCCAATTCAGAATAATTAATAGATTTTCAAACGTTCAGAATTAATTTGTTTTATGGATTTTGTATTTTTTTGTCTTCTTTATGGTGTCTTATTATTTTTTTGTTTAATTTAGCATATTCCAGATATTGTTATCTGGAATATAGTTTAGGACAGATAAAATTCTTTAAAACCAACTTGTTATTATTTCTGAATATAAAATCTATTTCTGAATTCTGTTTTAATAATTTGTTGCTGCAGTAATTTGTCTCTTATCTAAATTGTCAAGCGACAGTCTAACGTTGCAAATGAGAGGTAAAAGATACCATTGATACAGGAAGACGTTCCACGGTAGCAAGGCATAATGACAGCTTATTTATTAACGTGAAGTTAGCTACGGTTAGAAGCTGCATAAGAAAGTACAAGACTTCTACTGATAAGGCTACCCACAACACCATCCATACGAGATGATTAAATCAAATTCTCCCTTCTCCGCCTATGCCAATTTTCTTCCAAATAGGGGCATCCGGGTGACTTCGGCCACGTGCTTCATTACGACGGTTATCTATAAACAATGCACGAAACATGGCGCTTTATGGGACAGCTGTCTCTGACCGCAACGACAAAAAATCGCCAGATACGATCAGGTCGGATTACATTCGGCCATGGCTCCTGCCGGCAGTGAATGAAAAAATCAGAAAAAAGAAAAAAATAGCCGTCGCCCGATGTAAACAACTCACTATTTATGAACTTATAGTTTTTGCGATCCAGTGCGCATGCTCAGCAAACAAGTACAAAGTTACTGCGCTCGCCGATGATGAGGACGCTTTGACTCGCCGACTCCGGTCATTTGATACTTAGGAGGACATAAATAAAATTATCGATGTCCAAAAATCGAAACGGCCATTTATTACACGTTCGAAGACGTTCGAGTTTAAAGGTTTTACGAAACGTCCCGGGTTCATTTGGCATCGCGGTATAATACGATTGTAATATCACCACCGCATTCAAACCGCGAACAATGCGTTTTTCTACGGCTTTTAAACATCAATAGGACGGTATTTAGATGATATTTTTTCGTGGTACGTAGGTACTGTTCTCTTATTTGCCTTTTGTCAAGTTGTGGGCGCGACAAAGCCACAAACATACCCTGCTGCGTGTCCGAAAGATTTTTTTTGCAAAATTCGTATTTTATTTCATATATTGACGTTGTATAGGTAGATTCGTACGACTCAAAAGAGAAAATATATTAGAAGATGCTATATGATTTTTATATTTTCGTGCATTATCTAGAAGGAGCACAAAATTTTTTTGTGCACCAAAAATAAGGATAAACCAGGACCATTTGAAATAATTTCCTAATTGCGTAATATTATAATATGACATATATTTATAACCAGCTTTTGATTTTCTTTGATTTGACTTTGATTTCGCCCGCGTGATGGAGTTTCCGATAAAAATCCCGCTGTATATTTTCTCGGGATAAAAAGTAGCCAATAACCTTCCTAGGGTCTAAAACTATCTCTATACCAAATCTCATATATACCCGTTCAGTAGATTTTAAGAAAATCGATAACATACAGACAGATAGAAAAAGGGACTTTCTTTTATAATATGTATAGATTTTATCATATAATATATTTGACACAAGGCAAAGCGAAGGTCTATTACATAGGTTTTGCGTACAAAATTAAGCACTATAATATTTTCTGTGTACCTATCTAGCTGATCTCTGTTTAGATTGATCGCCGTGGCCGAAATTTGGCTAGGAAGGAATCAATTAGCGTAAAAAAATTACGTGCCAGGGAACATTAATATAAAAAATGCTACTGAATATTGGTAGAAAATTTAATAATCGACGTTGTTTTTTTGGTGTCCATAATCGCATGCCACACGCACCAATAGATTATTTCCGATCACGACAACGTAAATATCAACCCACATTAAACCGTTCGGGTAATATTACTTCTCACAATTGGACCTCCCGCGTTTCGCGCACCTAATTTGTCACATATCAATCTTTATGGAGTTGTTACTGAAAGTAAGATGTCACCCTGTGTGGTATACCTCCTGCCTTCCTGTATCACGCAGAGAACCGGACACAAGTTTTGACACCATTAGAGATACAATAGAGATAAAAATAATCAGGGCTTGACCACAATAAAGGTTGCACCTACAGAGTTGCAGAAATTGCTGTGATGGGACATCCAACGCTATTACAAAGTATTAGGGGATAGTTTTGCAAGTAACAGCAACCCCAAATTCGCATTAAACCAAAAACAATTTATCATTCCATGCCCAAACAAATGTACGTACTATCTGATCTACTTACTTGTCGATATTTTTTGCTCCGTATTGTTTCTTGCGAAGAATGCGTTTGACTTTTTGTTTCAAATCCCGAGAAAGATGGTGCAAATAAATTCGAGGTACCTCTCACGGTGGTTCGTTTATCTCGATACGGGCTCGGTCAGTGAGATTAGAAGTGTTAAATTCACCCAAAACATGTTTTCGGTGTTACCAGCTTAAAATGATTTCGCACACTCCGAAGTAATCCTATGTAGAGGGCAATTACACAAAAAAGGAACCAGCGGTTGTGTAGTTCCTTATTATTTCCTTTCGATTTCAAGCGTGATTAAAATGTTCCGATATCATTAACGAAATCGAAACCTACGATGCGTTATGCTGCTGAATGTCCTGGCCACAATGGCCACCGCACAAAAGAGTCCAGACCGCGCAATAAAAGCGTTCCCAATAAAAGTAAAATCTGAGTAAAGGAAGTGCACGGCGGGCGGAAATGCAAACTCTCATTGTGCGAACCTGCACGTGTTCCGGAGTGTTTTGTGCACGCCCCTGCATTGGCAAAGGCACCATGAAAGCCTGCCTTAACGAAAGTATTTCTATTTTCAGACTTTATCGCGGCCAGACTTTACGCCATCTACATAAACGCATTACGTATAAGCTATTAAATATACATGTTCTTATTAGCCATGTTAAGCTACGTGAGAATAAACTAAGGAATGAAATTATTAAAAACCCATCAAAACAAGTAATGAAATGGGAATATTTTTATCTATTTATAGTAGAGGTTTGGTGGGTTCGATATAATGTCTATAGTTAACAATGCTCATACGCAAACTTTAAATATGGAAATAACACTGCCAACGTGCCTGTATTATCGACTGCATCTAACAAAAGTTAGCATTCGTTAATGCCGTTTATGCTCATATTATGTGTGACCGGTTCGTTAGCGACTCGGTACGATAAATATCGCGCCATACATCTTAGTTCGTCGGATGCTGTGTTCTTTACGTACGTATGTATATCATACCGAATACGACTGAGCTTAAGAAATATCGACAGATGTAAACGATATTTTGCATAGCGGATGCCACAATCTAATTGATCTTTTAATTGAGCTATTGATATTTTACTGAGCCTTAACATGAAAGTTGTTGATAGAAACGTTCCAATAAAACCAATATTTTACTCAGAAAAATACATTTTGTGTTAAGTACGAAACCAGTTCGAATCAACCGATGCTTGTAAACGTAAAGCTTCGGAGCTCGGATAATAAGGCATAATGATAGATTTTCACGTGCCTATTCTGTAGTTATTCGCCCGGGGATAAAGTTTATGTCGTAACGCCTCCCTTGGACACGAGTGACATTGCGTGAAATCCTTGTAAATTCTACAGCAGTAGCTGGCCGGTTCGACGCGGCGGTCTCATAGAGACGGAGGTTTAGGGCCATACTGACCTTTATATCAATAAATGTAAGAGTTACTACGCCAGCATCCATTAGTTTTATAAGCACGTAATGCGTGTAATCAGTCCCTGATTGGTTTGAATTAATCGCAGCGAGCATGCGTGACCGCTACCATTCGAGTCACCGTTCACGAAGCATCCTTTATGAGAAATTATCCATGAGTACACCATGTGAATTAAAAATAATAACGTAATTAAAACTTATTCCTCTTTGTGCGTGAAAAAGTGTACTGAATTTGTTTTGATTACATTTACGATGCGGCTCATTTTTATTGCATAACATATCAATATTTAAATGGATCTCAGCGCCGATATTTATTCATGCAATTTTATTCGTAATGTTGCGTCATTATGATTATTAAAAGTCACATTTTACTGTAACACAAACATCTATCGTTGCAAGTATCATGCAGTATTTTATTGCGAACTTCTTGGAAGTATGTGTATTAATGGTTTTTAACTTTTATAACTTCACAAAATCTGTAGAATACAGAAATGTAGAACGTTACGTTAACGTTGTAGTTGTGCCTTTTGTCTCTCTTTTCTTTTTTGTATCGTTTTTTTTTTTGTGTTTTGTACAATAAAGAGTAAATAAATAAACGTTAATTTAATTTATTAAGCGTCTAATGTGAATAATATTATAAGTGCGAAAATGTTTAAATGTTTGTTAGAAGTAAACGCAACAGTTGGATAGGTGTGGAAGAAATTTAGCACACGGATAGACTATGTCCTAGATTTTATTCAGGTAATTGGGTCCCTTGGGAAATAATATAATTTTTTAAATTTAATATTTAAATATATGACACTGACGTCATACAGGAGGCGCTATGAATGATTATAGTGATTCAGAAAATTTTGTAGCGGGAAAAGCATTTCACGCAGATGAAGCCACGACGACCACCTAGTTAAAAAAAAATATAACTGAGCGTATGAAAATCTTTGATTTTCTTAAAACATTTAGAGATAAGCTAACCACTATACTGTTATAACTGTAACTTCTTACGAGCATTATAACTGTAATCCATAAAAATGTCGGAACAGTGATTTCTATTTCCCCACAATAAAACTATTTAGACAACTTTAAGTATTAGTTTCGTAGTCGATTAGTTCCGTGACGTCCACACTCCGGCTTTGATTGTCTCATTCGTTATGCAACTACTGGCCATTAAGTCATTGCTACTGATTGCGTCTGATTCTCTATGGTCTACCACCTAGCCGACACTGTTAACTTAATGACAAATATAACCATTACGATTGGTTATAGTTCATTTAACAATTAAGATCTCCAACCATATATTTTTTGTTTATAATAAGTATGCCCGCTTAAAACAGCTGAAGGAAAATGCGGCTTCATTACTGGCGTATCGATCGTTTCCTGCTCGGTAATTCATTTAGAATAATAACTCGTTCATTAACAAAACTGGTCGATACTTCAGAATTTCATTTTAATTTGGCTTTGATTTCACATTATAACTACTCCCAGAATACACAGCAGGTGTTGTGCATTTTATTTTAATACTATTACACTTGTTTACAAAAGAAAATAAATGACTAAATCCGTGGTTTACCGACCGGAACTACGCGGATGCCGAATGTTCAACCTTACTAAACCACGTAATGGTCAACACTTCGAATAACGCTGGTGGTCCTCTGATTCCATTGTTCAATTAAATATCTAAGAAATGTTCGCGAATTCGATCCATTTCATGCAAGAATTCTTATAAAAATTGCCGCAGAGCATTTTACAACCCGAGCAGAATTATTATATTTGATCGTTCCGTCACGGTTCAATAAGGACGACTCGTGCCGTACTTTACTTTACTCAGTCGAATAGAAAATTGATGCGGTCAAAATAATACTTTCGGATAATGACCCACTGTTCCAAAATAGGTAAATCTCAATGTCACTGACACTTAACCTTCCTAGACGGTGATACATCCTCGTTCGTGGTTAGAAAAACCCAACATCATAAAACTTATTGCTGAAGCGTAAAATGGCATCAACTTTGCAAGAATAAAATACTTATATAAACATACTTATCATTTGTCTGATTTGTTCGTTATCATATAATTTAACTTGCATTGATACTGATAAATTAAGAGGCACAACATTAAATATTACTGAGCCCTTATGGGAACTTTGATCCAGATAATATTATCTAAGTTGATACGGAAAGATATATGGAACTCGATTCAAATTAGTATACTGTACGTAATCTTCACATTCTGTTAAATGCGACCGTTTATCAAATCTAAGATCCAAAGCAAGGTAATATAAATTAAAATGAGTGAAGCAAGTAACGACCAGGCGCTACCTTTTAAAGATGACCATTAACAAATTGCTTTTAGACAGATATTTTTGTAATGTTACTTGTTTGTGAACGGTTCTATCTTAGTGATCAATTTATCGGCTCGTTAGCGGCTGATAAATGTGACTCGATTGCGCTATGATTATAAAGCAATATATCAAGATGAGTGCCTTGATTAACACTGTGAGAATGTCCCCCGCAATATGTTACTAAAGTTTTTCAGCCGACTTTTTGTCCCTCATTGTCCGATCACGCGACTGGCCGCGTCTCGCTCATTATGTTATGGTCGCACGATTGCGGAAAAGCTTGGCCTACGATTACTGCGTATCTGCTGCTATAATCGATCGTTTCATCGAGAAAGTCCAGACTTGTAGGCGTTGGTGAATATAATGAATGCTTCTCAGTACCAACACATTACCGTTTAATATACCTCAAAATATCGCGGCGTTGTGAAACCGAACTGAACAAAGTGGCAGAATACTCGCAACTTTTGGTTTACGTATATTTATACTAATAACCGTGAAAGCGGAAATTAGGTATAAGAGGATGTCGACAACTTGTTATTATGCTGCATTTATGACACGGTATGTAATAAAGGGTGTATAAAGTTGTTACAAAGTGCGTATCTTTTTCTTTTTTTTGTAGGATACGCTTCACGCTCTCAGCTTCACACGGAGTCGGTAAGTAACGAATCATTTTATGAACATGAATAATGGAGGGAGTACAAACTGCTACTATGATAATTTGGTATGAAAGTAATTCACATCCGTATTATTGCATAATGACGTGGCCTGTCGCGGTAGACGAGCTGACGGTAGGACCACCGGAGGCGAACAGGCTTTTTTGAATACACCTTCGTTAGAGTCGAGCAACTCGATGACATGTTACCTCTAGACATAGTTAACGTTTTCCTGGACAACTGGGCACGGCATCACTGTTTCATTTTATAGCTAAATGCTACTGGTAAGGCAACTTCTTGTTCTAAATATATTTGATGTATATGAAAATCTATAAAATAATTCACCCGTATTCTATCGATACGTATACAAAGCCAGGATATCATATGCCGGCTGTCAAGTTAAGATGCCGATAAAATTAACCCATTGTTGACTATTCATAATCTAGGACGCATTATGAAAGGTCAGTTGAATCGACACAAATAGTAAGTCAATTTCTTCCGTTTGCTGATAGATAAGTCATAATATTTACTGTCACTCAGCACCTGGCTAGGTCACTGAACCCATGATTAAAGGAGCGTCAAGTTTCCATTTTGATGTTGACAGGCGTATCATCCGAATTTGGTAGGATAAATACATAATTGACATTACCAAAATATAGTGTATGTTACGCGGGATTGTTTGAAGGTGTTCGTTACTCTTAGACTTTAAGGCATTATCGGTAACAAGCATTAATGTTCCGTCGTCCACGTCTATATATCACTGGTGGTACGTTTTTGTGGCGGTCGATTCTTCACAACCATTTTATGTGGTTTAATTCGATCGAAGCCAGTGGCGGTATCGACCCTAATTATTTGAATAGCGCGACACGACGTCCCTTTGACTCAAGCCGATAACTTGTCCTTAATAAAAAACAGTGGAGACATCTGACTAGTATAAAAATATATGTAACGGTATAAATAATTTTGTACAATAATTTTAATGATAATATATAACTAAAAAGTGTATTATTGTTTTAAACATATTAAGTATCTTTAAAAAAGATGCGGTATACCAATGGTATATAAATTTATTTGAAGTACAGATTTTTTATAAATCGTCAACAACACTTTAATTCAATAAGCCAACGTATTTTTATATTACAGTTCACACTGTTTTAATATATTTGTATTTTAATTATATTTATACCAAAGCACATGTAACAAGCGGCGATAGCCTAGTTGGGTGTGGAACGGACTGCCGAGACGAATGTCCGCAGGTTCAAATTCAAGGGCACACGCCTCTGACTTTTCTAAAAAACCATGTGTGTATTCTTTGTGAATTTATCGTTCGCTTTCACGGTGAAGGAAAACATCGTGAGGAAACCTGCACATCCGGGAAGTTCTCTATAGGAATTTCGAAGGTGTGTGAAGTCTACCAATCCGCACTAGGCCAGCGTGGTGGACTAAGACCTAATCCCTCTCACTAGTAGAGGAGGCCCGTGCTCAGCAGTGGGCAAGTATATAATACAGGGCTGATATTATTATTATTATATAGATAACAATATTATATATTTAAATTGAAACAAAAGCTAAATAAATAAAAGTCTATTTAAATATATTATACAACATCCCTTTCTATAATTGTTTTATACATACATTATTCTCAAATAAATTTCTAAGTAGCGCGTTAAAAAATATATAAGTAATTGAAACATCGACTCCATTGTTTTACGGTAATTTATAAGCTTCAAGCGCTTAGTTTTTCTGTTTCAAGTGCATGTGGTCCATTTGATATAAAATTATATAACAAAAAATAAATTTGCTAGACAAATGTTTGAGCTTCGTCGCTATTTGATTTCTATTGTGATTTATGATTTGCTTTGTTGTTTGGTTGAGGCAAAAACATTCCAACTATTTTACACCTAAGGGTTTTGACAATTAAATGCAAAGTTTTAGGGGGTCCCGCTTCTCAAAGGACATCGTGACAAGTGCCACATCTTTCTACATAATTGTTATTTTACAAGAATTTGGACCGAAATTCCAGATTATTTAGATAAATCTACCTGCTACCGAGTTCCAATTCATTAAAGGCCATTAATGAGGTTTATTGCTCACCGAATTTATGGTATCGCTGTGGTGGCTGATTAATTGAATACTTAATGAATGGGACGGTGATGGCGACGGTATTTCGTTATTTTATTACAATTGCGACAAACTAGAAATGTTAAATTTATTCTCCACGATGTAGGCATCTGCTATGCATCGTGTGCTAAGAAAACATTGTAATTTTATTAGAAATTTGACTAGTTTTATTTTTCAAATAAAAACTGCAAAACAAAAACGCCTTTGCCTTTCCTTGAATTAACTTGTAGAATTTTTAAAAATTCGAGCTTAAGCATAGTTTTTATGCAAAGCACTTGAACTTGTTCGATATTCGAAAATAACACCGACTCGGCAGGCGCCTGCGCTGGATTTGGGTCACATGTTTATTACCGATTTGCGGTCTGCACTTTTAACCAAGGACATGGGCCTTTGGGACTGTACTTGTGCCGCCTGTTCCGGATCTCGTTTCGGTATTGTTTTTGTGTGATTTTTTACTCGTTTAAGAGTTTCTTAAGGATACTTTAATATATGTAGCTAGAAATTGGACCGGTAGTTGACGGCATCAATTTTACGGATCGACGCTTATGAAGATATTGAGTATCATTTAGCAAACAGATGTTAATTTAGAATGCGCTATAACGGTTTATTTTTGGAAATGTTCAAGATTATAGCATAAACATGATGATTATTGATAATTTCATCTTAATAACACTACATAATTGCGTGGTTACCTGTTGTATTTACTTTAGGATTTATGGCTTCATTGTTTCATTTCCATCCACAATCATTCAGTGCACGTGCCAGTTTTTGATTTACTTTACCAACCTTGACTTTATTTGTTCATATACTCGTGCTATATTTCGTTTTCTGGTGTTGGAGGAATAAGCGCAGGCAGCGCGCAGCTGCGGCGCGCGCGGCGGTCGCGTGCGCCGTAAACGCACGAGCGCCGCCGAGCTTTTACGAATCACTGAACTTAGGTATTCTGATTTTTTAATTTTTAATTATTTATTTTTTTCTAATCTGCAGGTCAAATGGCTCTCTTCTCTTTGTAGAAAGTAGTTATTAATCTTTTCGTGGACTACTATAGCCCCGTCGTTATGTTACCAGAAAAAGTGAGTTGACTTTTTGCTTCTAATACCTGATAGATGTATTATATACATCAAACGTAACCATCAGCCACATAATGCCTACTTTAAATCGGCTTTTCTCAAATATTTTTAGACCAACCTGTTTAAAGCAATCTGCAGTTTTTTATAAAAAAAAAAATACTTTATTTATCACGTAGGCGAACAAAATTGCACCTATGATAGATTAAAACAATTTATACAAGACAATATATTTAATGGAAAATGTTCCCGATTTACATTCACAATACATCACAGTGTATTAATTACATTTAAAAAAAGGCTTATCACCTGTTCTATCTATTGATATAACGTACTAAGCTAAAATCGAAATACATAATGTTATTCCTTAAGTAAGTATAGTTTCAAAGCTAAATTAAATGTTAATGAACAAATGACAATAAATAAGTAACCCAAGTCGTAACGATAATTTGCAAGAAGTAATAAAAAGGACATAGAATACAAAACATTAAGGGTAAAGGAGTGATGACCATGTAAATTGGAGAACATTATAGAGCAGCGCCTTACAGGACGAGATAATGAGGAGCTAGTTTGCAAGCGGATGCGCCGGCGCACATACTAAACAATTAATACAAAGAAAATTAAACAGAAGAGCTAAACGTTGCTCGACTCCACAGGTGTGTGCCACGTTGTCGCCTTACGAGCTCGTATCGACGGAAATATCCACCCATAATGGCCCGCGCTTCCCTTCCATTATCAAAAATTATTATTGCAATTTGATTTCGCTGGGCGGGCAATGGTACGTGATCCTGTTGGGACAATTGTCTTCAAATTAAATACAAGCATGCTTTGTTTAGGTCCCCCGTTTTGGTTTCGCGTGGTTTATTGTATCCTTTTTGCAAATGTAACTCGAGTTCAGACACGTGTGGAAACCCTACGTTGGTTTCGTTTTGTTACCTTCCGTGCAATTAATGTGGATATGCGCATACGTCACGTTCTTAAAAAATTAGAGTCATTATGTATTTGAAAATGAATTGATCGTGTTTGGATATTAACGGCGAGGTTCTGGGTTCGGTTCCCAAGTTATGTAATATAGTCTGTTTTAGTTTAGGACTTGAAAATTCCATATTAACTGTCCCGGTTTGAAAGTTATGCACGCTATGAGAAAGGATCTCGGCTTCATCATATCATGGAGCGGAGTGTGCGAACACTAGTTGAGCTTTTGCCGAACCCTTTAGGAATAAAGGTGTGAGCTTATGTGATTTTAAAATTCTCCAGTAAATATATAAAATATTAAGCAATACCTAATTATAGTTTATGAATTTTGTGTGGTTTATGAAAAGCTATTTATGAATCTATTTATACATATATCTTTGCATTCTTATTAGTTCTAATGCAACCAAAATTTTAATTCCACGTGGTATCTTGTACAAAAAACTTTTAATCTTATTTTTTAGATTTTAATTAAATCGAAAAAATATCCTAATGATATCATAATATCGAAAAAATGTAATATTAGTAATTATTTTTATACGTTGTCGATTTTCTTTATCATTTAAATATCTAAATATGTCTAAGGCTCTAAAATATTATCATATTTCTTTGTGTGTGTGTATGTGACTGCGTAGTTTTACTACATTTGTGGTACTGCAACGATGTTCGAATCTCGGGTCGGGTGTAGGGATATTGGGTTTCTCTATTCAGTAAAGTGCCCTGAGTCTGGAATTTGTGTCTGATACGGCGCTCTCCCTCGCCCCTATCACATCATGGGACGGAACACACTTGGTGAAAAGTGGATGCCCTGGTTGCCCTCTGCATATCCCTTCGGGGATAAATGCGTGAAGATATGTGTGTGTGTGTGTGTTTTAGGTTAAAAATAAAATGAAATATTTCGATAATAAAATTTATTTACAAATGCAACCGACAGGTTGTCTGGTGTTCTGTAAAGAAATATTAACACCTATTTTAATAATTCTTACATTATTAGGAATCTCGCTTAGGGTGCTACGGCTATCTAATTACACTAAAAGTCTTTGCTTCAATCGTATTCGAACAGCGACATATTTACATAAAAATAATAAACTTAATAACTAATGACTAGATAACAATTATAAATTATGAAGTAATTAAACTCTAATTGGAAGTGTAGTCTAGGCTACATACTAAGGCACAGCGGTGTTTTGATCACTTATGGTAATACTAAATGCCTATGGAATAAACAAGTGATATTTTCAGTCTTAGTAGAGTTATTCTTTCGATGTACGAAATGCAGTAAGAACATTCGTTCGGTGTTCAGTCTTCCAACGGAATGCATCGATGCTTCGTTATAGTCCACCATTATCCCCTCTCATTAGGAATATACTGATTGCGGTTAA
This sequence comes from Manduca sexta, assembly GCF_014839805.1. NCBI lineage: Eukaryota > Metazoa > Arthropoda > Insecta > Lepidoptera > Sphingidae > Manduca > Manduca sexta. The sequence continues at coordinate 5,879,622 of NC_051136.1, forward strand.
TTAGAGGTTGTCTCAGAGTCCCTCGCGCTCCGTTCGGGTCTCACTTGAGGAATACTCGTTTTTTCATAATCACCAAGCCGCTCAGAGGCCGCACTTTGATCGCCGCAGAACACGGTTCCTGGGAAAATGAAAAATAATTTATTAAAACATGTTTACACTGTTGATGTGGTGGTATTAGTTGAGAACTTTGATAATGCAAGTGTTGTTCGCGTATTAGTGACGTACGTTCCTGAGAATATCAAACTCGTATCATCAGATGTTTGTATAGTGCTTAGCAAATATTGTAACACGTGTGCTCCGCTCGGCGCCCTTCTACTTCCTCTTGAGATTTCGTCTTCCGGTACAATAAATTAATAGTCGACGGCCCGTTTTTTGCGAGTTCAATTTGAAGTTTTTAGACGCGGCTCTGTAGCTAATCCATCTATTGTGACCATATGGCAACTGGACTACACAAACGACCATAGCAACAAAAAAATCACATGTAAAATAAAATCATGGCTATTGTCTACTTATTATTAGAATAGATAGGTTTTATGTGCAATTTTCTCACTACATGCGGGGTGAACCACAAGGTTGTTAGAAGTAATTGCTGTTCGGCTATTGAAGAAAATAAGAAGGTAGAATGCGGGTCCCTATTTTATTTCTAAACTTGAAATAGAAAAGACTGTGTTTTAGTAGAAAAAAAACAGCTAGCAGCGAGAAGCTTTCATACGACATATTTTAAGATTCGCTATTGTTGGCGATTTTCTATTGTGTCCCTTAATTCTACAATGGATAGATAAAGTCTATCTACGGTTCAATGCTCACGTATAATAGTAGACCTGTTTACTTTTTGCTTTGAGGATGAACCTTCATCCAAAATTGTGCAACATAAAAGACCGACCCTATAGGTAACCGTGGCTAACAGGCTCAAGCAAAAAAATTGTTTGATTGTGATACCTGGCTTGTGGAAAAAACATAATCGTAAACTAAAGTAATTCAGGTATTTTTATTCCAAATTTATTCCCTACATATAGCTGGCACTAGATAAGTCTGAACGATGCGTCTATCACGGCCGGTGCGGCGCGACGTGCGCAAACAATGTGATAAGAATTGTCATTATCAAAGTTCTTAGGATGCAAGTATTTTTTGTGAAGCGTTTTTTTATAATTTATATTAAACTTAGTTATCAAAAAGATAATAACATCTATTTCGAGTAATTTAACTAGGGCAATATGATAAAGCTTACCTTGTTAATCATTGTTGCTGCCACCGTGATATGACGTCCAGAAGTTCTTCATCTTCAGGACTCATCGGCTCGTAAAAGTCGTATGCGTCGTGACAACTCGGGCCCGCTGAACTCTCCGAAACAAGAGACGGGGCAGGTGAATGAGATTCTTCAGATGAAGGTGGGGTTTGAGAGCCGCTCGTGGTCAAGGTCATCCCTAATTGTGAGTCCGAACATCCATCTTCACTCTCTTCTAATAAGCGCTTTAAACTTTTAATATATTCCACGGCCAGTCTCAAAGTGTCCACTTTGCTCAGCTTCCTAGAGGATCCTCGCCCGCCGGCCAATGCTGCGGAGATTGCCGACGGTATGTGTTGCCGGAGCGCTGCGAATCCATTATTGACTTGCTTCACTCTATTCCTTTCCCTGGCATTCCTGCGAGCCACTGAAGCAGGTTGAGATGGATAGGGCTGATGCAGATAAGATCTCTTCTTGCATCGGCCCGCGTCCACCGGAGCAGGTGCTAGCCTTCTAGGCGCCTGATTTTGGAGGTGTGTCAGTTTCTGATCAACACCAAGGTTCTGATAAGTATGAATCGCCGCCATGAGCATCGCGTAACGTAGACGAGAGTAAATCGAGAGCGCACGAGTGCGTGCTGCGCGGAGGTCGCCGTTGAATTGGCGGAGGTGGCGCGCACCCCAACGCTAAGTAGCGCGCGCGCCAGCGGGCGGCGGGTAGCGGCGGGCGGCGACTGGTGGGGCGCGTGCCGTGCGCGCGCGCAACTCGCACGGGCCGCCCGCCGCCCGCCGCGCCGCGCCGCTCGCCCCGCGCCGCCGCCGCTCCGCTACTTGTTGCACTGGTCAAAATACGCCGGCGCTTATTATGCCATAGAGCGGTAAGCTCGCGCCGCTATTGTTGCACGTCGTTGCGCGTAATTATCCCGTCCTTTACCTTGTTCGGAAGACGGGCTCCGCTCGCGTCGTCTATTTAGAAGTCGTTAGGGAGAATAGGCGCTGTAAAACGATCGGAGACGATATTTTGTTATTAATGTCTCGCAGCTTTTGTTTTTTTAAATGAGCGCTCCGAACTTTTTGCGTAATAAAGTTAATCGCGTACAAAAATTGCATAAGCGTAACCGCATTTTACTTGTCTTGGCTAATTGTATTTGTAAGAGCTTCATCATTGTTTTACTATTGTGTGGTGTATTGTTTGTTTTATTAACAAGCTGTTAGCCATCAACGTCGTGGCACGTGACAGTTTATACGATCAATCAAGATGTGATCTAATTATTTTTCCACCTTTCTTCAATCGCGGTCAATCCGTACAAGTAATGGTCATAAAGTGTGGAATGTAGCAGGTGTGTGTTTTAGCGTCATTCTAGTTCTGTGAATTGTCCACTGCGTTTTATTTGACGGTTAACTCTTTATGATAATGAGTTGTTAGATACCTACCTACGGTCCAATTAAATTTTCTGTGTATGGTATAATGTTCACAGAAAGACAATGAGTATTATCATGCACTGGTTGGAACATGCGTTGAATTCTTTAACACTAAGAAAATAGTGATTACGACTCTACCGCGTAATGAGCTACAATAAAGGATGCATAAAAATTAACTACTTATTTGATAAGAATAAGTAATACTTACTTGTTACATTATAGCACAGATTACAGTACACAATCATTTTTTTCAGCACGGATAGGGCACGCTTTCCTCGTCTTAAATCCATTTAAATTATTTGAAACTGAAAAAAACTTCTTCAACAATAATCGACAACCCACTGCTCGATTATTCCCTCTGCAATTGACTAATCCAAATCAATGATAACATCATAAATATAAGGCATAAAACCAACGGACCGTTATTTAATATTAATAATTAGTTATAAATTATGGATGCAAATTAGATCTTGTTACAACGTCTGTTTGTGTATGCGTGACGTAGAAAGTGGAAGAATTCTTTAATATGGGAATTTTACTTTTAAGTGGCCACAAATTCCGTCAAACATCTGCAGTCGCCTTGCCGGTACAGTTAGAATGTATTTATTTCGGCATAAATTAAACTTTAGATATTTAATGCAATGGCCCACGTTACATAATTCGAGATTAGATTCACGTGGTGTGGATTGTAATAAATTTATTGTGGTGGATAATGCTTGTTTACACAAGTTATATTATTGTACGCTAGTAGCGTCGTTAAATTTTATTTTGCTGTTGGATAGCAATGACAATAATAATGTGGTCAAAATTGTGACGCAAACGTTAACTACGTTTATTTTTAAGATCACTCATTACCATCAACAATATTTTTTTTAAAACATATTATAATACTGCACTGCGTTACAAATAAATATATATTTTTTTGTAAAATACCTATTACGAAATTTAAATTGTCTAAAATTTTAATTATGCACGCTCAGTTTCACTGTCACAAATTTAACCAAACGAGTCTCATATAATATTTACGCCGATCAAAAAAATTTCTTATCAACCTATTTATTACTAATTTAAAATTCGTATACCAAATTCCCAGCGGTATAAGGTGCTCGTGATCCGACCCGTCCAGTGGAGCAGGTGTGGCGGCACACGACAACGTGCCGACTTAAGAGATATCGTGTCGACTCTCAACATTTCGAGTCGATGAATGTCGTGTTGGCCTAGTAGAGTCTGAATTGATTTTGGATATGAAGTATTAGATTAAAGGTATTCTATATAATGTAGAGTTAATAATGTAGAGTTTCGGGCAGGTGTTACGGCACACGACAATAACGTACCGATTAATTACAAATATCGTTTACTTGATAGAGTTCGTGTCGTATGCTTTTGAGAAATGTTAAATATGTATGTACATACTAGTAATGTTTTGAAATATTGGTAAGATATAGCTTTCGAGAAGTATGACCTCACATAGAGTTTGTTTTATAGTAGTAGGTGTGACGGCACGCGACCTCTCCCATTGGCACATGTCAAAGATGTATCTACGAAACTACAAACTTCATTATGTAGTTTTTATACGAAGCATAGTCTCCATCAGTGGTGAGTGGTCCATATAACCCAATTCCTGCCGGATTTTCGTTTATAATTTATGAAAATCTAACTATCATTAGAACGATTTGCAGACCGCATTCATGCATATTATTAAAACGTATAAGTTGTGGCGTGTTCCCTTTCGGAAAATTTCATTCTTCGCCACTGGTTTCCATACATTGCGTATTTTGAGTTTTTGATCTAAAGTCGTGAGTTTTTGTATGGAAATGCATCGCTGTGCCTCTTAGTAGATTATTTCTCTACAGAGTGAAAATATCTGATCAGTGATGACTGCAAATTGGTACGGTGAATATTTGAGATTACTGTAAGAGTTTAGCATTTTTTTTAATCTGCAAGAAAAGTGCCGTCACTGTAAATGGAGAATCAGATGATTACAACCCCAGTGTAAGTCCACCCAGAAAGCAGCCTACGTCCTTCAATGGTTGGTTCATTAACTTGTCTGCGTGCAGACGAATACGGTAATTATTACCGTAGAGTTAGAGTGTTAATTCGCTACGACTACGCGGGTCCTTAATCGTTGATCGTCTGCCGTGACCGTCCTCAGCTGAGGTTAGTAACACGTTAGTGGGTTGATCTCAGCATGGTTGCTTAATTTTCAAGGGTTGCGAGTGTCTAAAACGCTCACCCAAAAGTCAGATGTCTTTGTATAAGCCGGTTCATGCCAGGCTAACAAACGTAGGGTCATATTAAAAAAAAGCTCATTAACATCAACGGTCGCCTTTCTTAAATGCGTATGTTCACAATGCACGTACTCAGAATTATAACGAAGTAGTAAAACCACTACTAAAAAGGGCAAACTAATAAATAAGGAGACAGTGTCGACATCTACATGCAACCCTTAAACGAAGGAACTAAAATCGATACATTTTACCAACCCTGTGGACGGTTGTCGGTGTCGATTGCAGATGGCGTTATGCACGAAGTTACCATAATATCATAAGGGTGAGATTCGAACAGGGTAAATGTAATTTAGGGAAAAGATTTACAGGTGGCGCTAACATTGAATTTTGTGTAATATTGTTGTATGTGATCGTACAATTTGTCAATAAAAATTAGAGGTAAATACTTTATTTATTTTTTTTTGGATGTGTAATATATTACGACAGTAAAATAAAAAGAGTTTTGATCATATCGATATATATGTACTACCTACTAGATTTGGCATTCCGAACATTCACTGTGTTCAACTGAATTGAACTGCAATCCATTCAAACTGACTTTAGTATGGTCAATATTGACACCTTGTGATTATATACGGCATGGCGCTCATGATATATGAACTCGAGTCTAAGTGTAAACCTCGATTTGAATAAAAATATTAGTCAAATAAGTAAAATTATTTGTTGTTCAAGTGGATAAATAGGTTATAAAAGTGACGTTTTGGTTGCCATTTTAGTTCAAATTGTTTATATGAATGTTTGTGTCTACAGAATATACGTCATTGTTTGATCATTAATCATATAGTATTAATAGTTTTAGCAGTCTACATGTCACATATAAATCACAAAAATCATCTATCGGTTTAAATTTTCCATCCAAGTCTCTTGTGCAATTCGACTAAGTACCTCTCAAATATTTATTGAATTTGAACCTTGAACATCGTGTTAACCCCATGCTTTCACTGCATCAAATATTTCACGCCTATAACTCCACAATATATATTAATTAAATTAAATTTAATAAAGTCTCCTTTCAGTTTCTCATTAGACGTAAAAGTCATTTAATTGCGTGCACTGGTTATTATCATCCCATTTTTATGAGCAAGCAATCGATGACCATATAAAACCTGTATGGTACCTATATTTACACTAATTTGGATTTTCCCCAATAAAACTAGTGCGTGGGAAGATTTATATACGCGTAATTAAACTAACAAAATCTGTAGTAATATATTCTTTTTCTTATTTATATGTATGGTTATAAATAAATCGTGTCTGTAATATTGTGTCACCCGTATATAGATTTTACTGCATGTTTTGCGAGTATCAACCTTACTTCCGATGATTAAATACCTAAATTGATTGTAAATATACTCCCGTAAAATAAATACTTGTAATGTTATTTTACTGTTAGTAAAATGGCTGATTCGATTAGTTCATATACCTAAAGCAATTATTAATGCAGTCTGCTAATACCTTAGATGTGTTTAGGGGTCTTAGGAAACAAAGTATGCGCTGGTTACTTAATCTGACTTGTTCAAACTCAGATTAATCTTTTGACATTGCAGTGCAATTAGTGATTGTTATTTCTTATCCGCTATATAACCTCTTTGACGTAGCTCTAAGATCCATCACGAATCTGGTATTAAATAATAGCAAATCAAATAAAACCTTCTAAATGAAGGATTCAAACCAGCATCCTTTCATTCCACATGTGTATACTGCGTCTCGCAAATTTAATCAAACCTACACAGTACTATACTAAACAGATTTACTTGCACACAGTACAGTAGCAAAATGTACATCAAATACTGTAATTGTAACATCACAATATTTGGAGGTTTTCAATCCCTTGGGCTATAGATTTTATCCATAGCTAGTTTCATAACTGTATATGCGCTTGAAATTCACTTTATAAATATTAAACAGGTGTCAGGCAGTGGCCGCATGGCTTGCAGTTAGAGCCACTCATTTCAGTCTTTAATTGACGAGCTATTGCTTTATTCGTACCGCCGGCGAGCATGAGTGCCGCTGTCAAACCTGACGTAAAACGCCTCAATCATGGCAATAACGTAATTTTAATCTTGATTACTTGATAATTTAATTGGATTAAGCTTAATGGAATGAGAACTGCCAAGCGGCCGAAGTTAAGTGTAGGAAACCTTAGGTTTTTGCCGACGAGGTGCATCTGTATAGCCACGCCGTGATTATTCTGTCGCAATGGAAATTTATTTGTGGCATTAATAGCGACCGTTTCGCTAATTAATTCCTCAGCTTCAGAATAGCGTTATTAATATTATTAATACCCACTTTATAACTAAAAAGCCTTCGTGTAAATAGTTGTTTAAATGCGTTATTTAATAAATTATGCAGTCAGCTAAAGTTACATCGCGGTTTTAGTCGGAGGTACAAGCATTACAAATGATAATACCACACGCACGGACACAGACAGATTCCGATTGTCATCGAAACAAACGTTGTCCGACGCTTTCTCTGCGTAAATAACGTTAGCTTGCCGACGATAACTCTAACCCTTTTGACTATGGAGGCGTATCATTTACGAAATAACAATCGCAAATAAACAGCGACGCGCGCGCGGCCAGCGGGCACCGGGCATTAGCGGTGTGGGGCGCAAACAGCGCGATCGGGTGTATAATTTCGCGTCCGCTGACACGAAGCTGTTCGGCGCGGTTGCCATACCACAATATATCACGGGCTCGCGTACGCCCGCCACACTGTATAATTCGTGTAATTTATAGGATAGAGTCGACTAGTAGCAAGACGGCCGACACGGTTAATAGCGCGTAACCACGCGACAGAGGCATTCGTGTACACTCGCCGATGCTGCGTCGCGCCGAACACGCCCCAGGCGCTCCCTATTGCAGATGAGCGTTTGATTAAACGGCCCTACATGATAGCCAGCTCGCGTCTAATGCACCAGTGCACTCTGAATATAGACCTCATGTAATGGCTGTATAAACTAGGCATTCTTATTTCACATTATTTTAATTATCATAATCGAATATAATAAAAATGGTGATCAGCGCACTACTGTAACATGAATTTTGCATGTTTATTAAAAAGCTTTTTAAAGAATTATCTAAAAATTATACAGCATCGCGCACAAGTAAAGAAATGTACCATTTAAAAGTACAGTGCGTAAACTCCGTTACTGGATGCTAGCACACAATAAATGTCATTTTAATAATATTAATATTGCCATAAATATTAACGGGTGACTGTACCGCGCGTACCGCGACTGTACCGCGCATAAGTACCGGCCGCTGTAGTTAAACAACGCGGCGTTTTATTTATTCCCCTAGTATAAAGTTCGCACACCATAGTGTAGAATTTTTATTTTTATTTTGCGATCATCCTCGACGATTATTCATTTATCAAACAAATGGCAGAGCTTCATCAAATGAATACTTTTCGCATCTTAAAGTTACTTTTTGTAATTCATTAATTATAAAGTTATAGGAATGTAGAGTTTTAAATATTTTTACTTTCTATTTTTTTTTTTATTAATCTCTGCACTTGACCTTCACGTATTATTGAGAAAGTGTACTGTGTAAGAAATTATTGGTATCTTATTAGGTTGGCGATAGAAAAATTATTTGAAAAACATGTACTTTTTCACTCGCCTTCTTAATATTGTTCCAATATGTAGGTAATATTGTTCCAGTTTGAAGGTCATTAGTAAAAAGAAACCGACAATAAGTATGACCTATTTTCTAATTAGAAACTGTAAATAAACAAAAACATAATATAATGGTAAATGATTTCATTGAGTATTCAATTATACAACTGAGTGTTTCTAGAAAAATCCATTTACTTTAAATCACTAGAGATTAAAATGTGGGAATGAAACGTGTCACAATCGTTATACACTCAAATCTCGATACATATGCTAAGCTGAAAAATGGACGAATCATTTAACGCTTAATGCTTGAGCAAGACCATCATATTTCCATTAGATTAACATAAATACATTACGTAAGTGAAAAAATAAATTCGAACAATTGAATTAATTAAATCATCATTAAACACATTCTCGTTTGAAAGACTTTAAATTTAAATATTTTAAATGTTTTTAGATTATTCTTAATGATTTCGAAATGAAAAGTTTCCATTTAATTATCCGTATTTAACGTGTAACTCTAATTGCGGTCCAAAGTGCCGTCGGCAATAACTCAGAGATGGACAAGTTCGGTTTAATTGCTGAGCGAATTAATTACTTAATTTAATTAATTATGTTTTGCAACTAGCGTGTGTAACAAATGATGTTGAATTTTAAATTAATAAGAGATACGTGTGCATGATTAGAAGATTTTTGGAATTTTGTGTTTGTAGGTCACATTTTCAAACCTTATCTATATAATATACCGACGATATTTATTATTCAGATGTCGAATTTATAACTTCCGCATAACACTATTATAAAAGTAAGTATTAGTTGAAAATGAATACCAATTTCAGAAATCTAATAAGATTTATACTGATCTAGTATCTGGTATCAAATCAGATTTAATTCAAATAATTACAACAAAAGTATAAGTCTACTTGAAAAATTTATATCAAATTCAAAAATAATAAATCCAATAAGAATCACATTTACCACATTATCAGAAACAGCACAACCCTGACATTCGCAAATTGACAGTCGCAACTCGTAAGATTCGCAGCTGAATGTACGTAGCTAATGATCTAAGCGCAACTAAACAAAATACCGTTACAGGCGTAGCAAGCCGTGGCTATTGTTAAACGAAGCCTCCTATTGGCCGAGATGGCTGACTGCCCTCCTCTCCAATCACGGGAGGTTTTACCTAGTAATAGGTTCGCAAACATTTGTAAACGGTTGTGTGCATATGCCATTAGTAGTTAGAAATGGTGCGCGTTCGTTCCTTCCCGATAGGTCGTATTGGACTTGGATTTTTCTTGTTAGAGAATTATTTTCCAACTGGTAAAGGTAGAGTTCGGAATTGTAAGATTTCTTTTTTTAGATTGTTTTCAGCCAGTTAAAATGTTATGTGTATCTTATAAGTGTCTTGTTTGAGTATATTTCGCTGACTCAAAATGGATTTATGTTATTTGATTAATAGCATGTGTTCTAAATTCCAATTGTTTTTTGTTACGTTTATTTTGAGTAAGTACAAGATAAAAAAACACTTTTTTTATGTTTTACTGTACAGGGAAAATAAGAATACTGCTTATGCATAAAACAGATTTAAATTAAATCACATAAACATTTAGAATACAATAACTTGCCCCGCCGCGAAGAAGCGATTAATCGTAAAAGCAATAAAACAAAACTACTACATAATTGATATCATTCTACCGGACAAGAACTCCTTGTAAAACAGATAAAAAATTAATTAAACCTAACCACGTTCACACGTCACCCTCCGGGTAGAACAATAAAATCCTGGCGCCAAACAGTTCGTCACAGATTATAACACGTTCACATAATGATGGGGAAATTGTTACTACGTGACAATGCGTCACGCTCTTTTGTTTTAAAAAAAGTAAGAGTTCCGACCCCATAGAGACGCGTATTCGGAAGCTAAAATTGTTCACGTGACCTGATTTTCAATGTATTATGAATGAGAGATAATTTCGAAGTACACAAAAAAGGTGGTATTATACAACAAATTCTTGTGTTTCGGCATTTATTCACCGAATATTGTAAAAGGTACAGTTAACCTAATGTATTTTATGTGATTGGATTCTACTCTTGTCGGATTTATTGTAATGTTTTGGGTCGGGTTATTTCTACATGGTCCGAGCTAGTTTACCTTACCCAATTTTACCTGCGAGGCTTGAGTTTGAAAATATATAAAACGACTTGATTTTTAATACTGTTAATTAGATATATAGATTTGAGATTGTCCATTAAATTTTGCTTCATAAAAAACTAGTCTAGGTAAATATGTTAAATATTAAAAAAATTGCTGGCTCAATAGGTCAACGCAGAGAGACGTCAGTACAAAACCCTAGGTCATTATAATTAACAGGGCTTATATTATTTAAGAACTAAATATAAATATCCCAGTATACCTACGCATGCTTTAAGTACCTTTATCAAATGTTCAAATTGTAAACGCACATACAAACGTACCGGATCCAAATGTATACAATGAGATAAGCTCGCTATATTTATTTGTTGACTATCTGTATCACCGATTAATATTTATGAAAGAATTCCTCAACATTGATATAATTCGTTTATTCATGCATATTGAGGTAATAACAGTAAGATAAGTACGTTATGGTAACAGAAAATAATGTTTCATTTCAACAGCAATGTTAGGAATTTTTACTTCGATTGCGTTATGCCCATACGTTCTTTAATCTTTCTGTTATATATATCTATACTAATATATAAAGTTGAATAGTTTGTTTTATCGCGCCAATCTCAAGATAATACGTAACCGATTTTGATTTTTTTTTCACTAATAGGAAGCTACATTACTCCTGAGTGTTATAGGCTACTTTTTACCCCGGGAAAATATAAAGCGGGACTTTTATCTCGATAAGACTTTATTACTCACGACGCGAGCAAAAGCTAGTATTGAATAAAACTATGTAATGTTTTTGAAATATTTAAGTTGTTTTTAGTATACGTATGTGACAATCGCAAATAAATCTTTACTTAGAGGATTCATATTATAAACTATATTAGGTAACATTACAGTCAACGTCAATAATTTTTAAGTGGAAAAGGAGTTATTAATTTTATCAAAGTTACCAGTAGTATCAAGTAATTACTTTTTTTAAATTTAAAAATAAAGACTAATAACTCAGAGAAGAGACGATGTTGTACTTTCGTTTTTTTTTTCTTTCAAATTACGTTAAGGAAATCAAGACATGTATTATCCAGTTTCGGCCTCTTTGGTCAGTACAATTTATAAAGGGCGTGTCAATGTGGCCCGTGCCTTATCCGTTAATATCGCTTAATAAGAAGCGAGGCTACTTAATTTCAGCGTGTTATCTCCGATCGGTACATTTGGTTAACTTTGACCACTTATTTCGTGTTGTCAAGATTGATTTTCAAATTTGGAATTACATGATAAACTGGAATTTAATTTTAATGTAACTTGTTTTGAACACGTGAATGTTTGATATGAATTTGATTTGATTTGGAAATACATACTTAGTAGTACGTCATTTATGTTAGTATAAAAATATGGTTATATTTAAGATGCAATATTATACTTACTGTGTAAAGATTCAGTTATTGAGGACAATAAAACATTTCCTACAAATACTTTTCCTTAATATAAATATTCAATTATTTCAAATATTCAGACTCATTCGACAACAGTTGCAAATGAAAAATATAAATTTGTTTACAATACCTAAAGATATATTTACTTTAAGTAACATTATAATAATATTAACATTTTAACAATAAGAGTCAATGGCATTAAAGAATTAACAAGCTGCAGTTAATACAAACTTATTTTTGAATAAAGCGTTGTTTACATAAATACACTTTAAATTAAAATTATAACAATGTTGCCACAATATTAATGGGGATTATTATCTAAATTGATATGAGGCCGAGGGCTTTAATTGCGCATTGCAATAACATTCGGCAAGTAGCAATTTGACAATCGCAATAAAGGCAATTGTCAATGATGTGAGAGACCGCGTGCTTTCATTCATTGAATTAACAAAAAGGAAATTGTGGACTTTAAGAAGCTACACGTAATTTAAAATAATTACAGGCCATTTATAAAGTGGCCCCTGAGATTACTCGAAATGTGAAGGCAAATTAATATGTTTTTATTAATCCCTCGAATAAATAAATCGGTTGTAGACGTTTATTTGTTGGTTAGCGATAAAATGGTTAAAACTTTAATCTAAGTAAAATACATTTGCCTACAAATGTAAGTGGATATATATTTAAAGATTTTTAGTTGCGAAGGTTCTTAATCATTAAGTAGGTTCGGAATTGGTAGACGTATCAATCGGTAAATGTTTTTAAGATTTATGCATTTCATAATAAAATGTAGTTTGTTTAAATATTGTAAAGGTTAATTAGAAAAAGTGCTTATAATTTAAATAGTAAATATGATAAGATAATATTGTAAATAAATAAAATCAAATAAAAAATTATTAGATATTCGTCTAATCAGAAATATAAAGATACAATACATTGTATAAACACTAGTCCACATCACATCGCCCTACAAACTTAATTGAAATACACAAAAAAAAGACCTGCAAAAATCTTAAATATTCCCTGATAATGCATATATTATAAACTGAATGTCATACAGCTAGACGCGACCCACCCACGTCGCTGCAAACACAACCACTGTTACATACATGCGCCGCACTTGTCCGCGTAAGCACTTTATTAATTGAATACCCATTTTATAAGAAAATAATTAGTGCACTATCTCAAAACAGTAAAAACGGAGATCATCACGATCTTGTCACTAAAATAAAATGTCCATAAAACTAATTAGCAATCTAAGGTTTTACGACGCTATAAACAAATAAAATGGGCCCCCAGTTCACATGAGTTTTGCCGTCGCTTTTTGTCTTCACTGATGAAGACGTAACAATTTTAAACTGATGCTGGGTATGCGTAACGCATCAATATGTATGGATCCGAAGATATCTATGCAAAGTCGAATTACTGACTGATTTTTTGACAGCTTCACTTTATGTTACAATTCCAAACTCTATGACTTTTGACGTAAGACCATTTTTCCAATGAAAAGCTGAAGGTATTTGAATGAAATGTCTTAAAGATAAGAAAAACATTAGGCACCTCAATAACAATCCCCGAAACAATCTTAATGTCCATTTGATTACCATTAACTAGTTCCATTCTTGTTGTACTACAGAGGGCGCGGTAAAAAACGTTAAATAACATAACAATGAAGTATTAATGAAATACCGATCAATTAACATGATTCCCGGTGGGGAGCAGCTCCATAAGTGGCGCATAAATAACACATTTCCCTTAATCTACGGAACGGTTGGTATAGGTAAAAACCTTTTGATAACTCGTAATGTACGCCCCGTGAAGCCGCGTGGCCAGCGGGGCGTTCGCGTACACCACCGCTAATTTACTATTCATCCATAAAATTAATACTAATTAAAGTATTCGCGATCTTATTTCAACAATGTTAATTTATTTATGCGTCGTGATGCTGTTAGCACGTAAGGTCGACTGTAGTTTGTGACACGCACTTGAAAAACTCCGACATGTTTGATTTTATCGAACTTATTATGGCATATAGTAAAACTGGGCTTTTAAAACGCAACAGGTTTGCATATATTAATTAATTATTTTGCTTCTATTAAATCGCAAACAAATAAAAATCAAATGTTGTTTTTATATAATGAACGTAGCTTACTTATATTTTTACAATGCGTTAGGACAATAAAACTATTTGAGACGTAATAGATTTTAGAAATACCACTTTCGATCCATAAAATCCCAACTTTATACCGCATAATATCAGCGTGGACGTGCACTTAAGTAAGATTACGCGCGCTCATTTTATACAACTCGTATGGATCGGTTAAAACAGCTAACGAAATAAAGTGCCAATGAAATTACTGGATCGCTTAGTCAGTATGCTTACCATTATGCGAATATAAAAGTTCCTCACTTAATAAAGTAGTAGATTTTACACAAAAACCAGATATGCAACATTTGCAAGTCCAGTTCCAAAATAATCGCCTGGCAGGAATTTAAATAAGGTGCCAATTAGAAGAGGGTATACCAATGGGTATGGAATTATATAATGTCTTTTAATATTTTATGAGGGCGACATTCAATGTTTGAAGTTTATTACTATATAATAAAACCTTGGCGGTGTCGTCTTGAACTTAGTTATAGGCTGTAAAATGTTTTAGCTTTTGAAAGAAATTCATTTAGTAGCTTCTATTCAAAAACACGCAAAAGTTAATTAATATTTCATAAAACGAATTCCAACTATCAAATAATAACAGTCATAAACTTTACCAACGAATTAAGCGTTCATATAAATATAATTAATAGCAAGTAATAAAATCAATTAATTACCAAAGAGTCGATCTACACAAAACTCTGAAGGCTAAACCTGTTAATCGATAATTTTCTACGACATGTACATGAGTTTAAGCTAGCATGTTACAATACGCATAAAAATTTAAATTCCAATATTTCACTGGGGCTTGTAAGTAATTTAAATGTCTCAGCGGAGCAGCGGCTGTGTGTGGCACAATACAAAAAGCAACTTTTGAAACATGAAACAATAAATCAAAATACAAAAAATACGTGTTACCGCGGTCCGTTGTTTACACTACGCATCGACATTGTCGCGAGGCCTAAAAACACTGAGACCTGCACTTGCGGTCTTTAAGGGGAAGCTGCGAAATATATTTTTATTGTTTATGCACTGATTTATAATTTTTGGTAACAAATACATGAGTTAGTATATTTTGTTTGCTTTTTTGTCGTCAGCAGTGACAGTCAATTTTAGACTCTATTAGACGGCCCGGAATAAATGACTTAGAAACTATATTATTCATTAAAAATATTAAGTAGACTTTATGATCTCAGTGTGCTTTTAAGATATATATATTTTTTTACTTCTAGCAAGTTTAAACTACTCCAATGAAACATCATAAATAAATTGACAACTATTTTAATAACAATATAAGTCTAAATAATTTGTAGAAAACACGAATAATTTATTTTTCTTATATTTTTTTTTTCGGAAGTCAATGACACCGCACGCGTTCCGTGCACTAATGAGATTTCGTAGAGCTTGACCTTAAGAGATCAACGTTGTAATAAATACTTCTCTTTCCTCATTACCTTACCGCCCAAACCGTCGACATGCCGTATACAAAAACGGCAAATGACATACACCAATATACAAGGAACGAATTCACTTAGTAAAATTGAGATGTAAAAATATTTTTTGCCATTCAAAATGTGCTCTAATTGATATTTTATTCAGCGCTTTTACTCTTTGGGTGGCGGAATATAAAAATATCAATAATGGTTGACACCGACGATGTGGACGCGGCTCTTTGTGCATGCAAATTGTAATTGCGCGTACTTATATTAATTAAATTCGCTTATTAAGTTATTTTCTTACATTCTCTTGATATTGCATACGGAGATTAAACTTTGTCTGTTGATTGTTGCAACTAGGAGCATCGTAACTTTATTGTAAATCGTAATATACTTACAAAATTTATTTATTATTAAATTAATATCTATTTTCTTCCATTTCTTTTTATCCTCTTTCTTCTTTTTCAATATAATTTTGAAATTGAATGTGATACAAATGTATCTATGTTATTTATAAGAACTGCACACAAATTAAATCAGAAAAAAAATATGGTTTAATATTCACTAAATAGAGTACAATCGTAATATCAATAGCAAGCGAGGCAATATCTTCCAGACAACCATACTATGGAGACGGGAGAAAGAAAAAACCGCTCAGTTGCGTAGGTAAAAGACAGATTTCAATAATAAAAATACTCAAATTATAATTTTAATGCTTTGTTCGCATTTTAAGCGCATAATATTTTTACGTTACATCATTCTAACACTTAAAATAATTTATCCGTGTTCTACAGCTTTTTATTATCATTTTCACAAACTTTATTCGTAATCATTACGTAATAATAACATAATCATATCCTATATACGACGAAAAAATATGTAATAGTTCTATACCTGTTCAAACTAATCACAACAAACCAGCAGATGTTACACGCTCAATTAAAAATAATAACATGATTGAATTGTACAAAAACAAACCCTTTTTATCAAAACAATTGATTTGATGTCTTATTTGGAAATATAAATTATATGCTTCACTTATCCTACTTTCGTTTTATTGCACCCTATTAACTAGTAGTTGTGTTGGCCCTTATTAGCCGCTATCGCATTCGTGACAATATTAACTCTTTTGTTTCTACCAAATGATAGAAATTAATAACTCTATACTAATTTAATGTGGTTAATTTTTTTTAATCGAATGCCTTATAAAAATTTGTTAACCCTCCCGGCCGGGATAATTTTTTGTTGCCGCATTTGATACAAACCTGATGGAATCAGTTTAACAGTGACAAAATACTCGGAGCAAGAGTTCTTTGTGACGTTCGGTTTTGTTCGTATATCTAGATGTGTCTCACGATATTTAACCTCGCGTCATTATGAAGACATCACTTACTCGGTGGCTGGGAAGATCTTCCAACAGATAAAATTTCCTCTATTTATATAGAGTCAGGATATATCGCCGGAATAAACGTTAGGAGTATTGTGATGTTTACAATGAAATATTTTAATTAAGACATTTTAGGCGAGTTCACATTAAACTTGTTAAAAAAAAGTTAGGGATATTTTAAAAACGTCCCGCGACACGAACGGCCGTGAGTCTAAAAAGTTTGTTCCATAGATGTCGTTCACTCATTGCGCAATCGTACGTGAATGAACGACGATTTACAAAACGGAGGACAAAGGGGCTTAATTAGTAGAATGCACTCAATTAAATTGTAACGAATGAGCGAATTTCTTCGAGATCACTCGCTTGGTGGTCTCCCTGGTGGATGTTAGAGCTCGTAGCTCCAAGGCGGCTGCAATTAATGTTACATTTTAATGACACTGTCAATTAATAACTATCTAATTTGACGTCAGCACACCCATTAATTTAAGACATAAAATTATTACGATCACATTAAATAAAAATTATTGCACATAAGCGACAAAATTGCAAGGGAATTAGAATATATGATACAAAATAAAATCTTATTACAACGTATTATAATGTTGTAAAATTTAGGGCACAATAAAGCTACCTTATTATTCCCATAATATAAATATAATGGTCCGTTTGTTACTGAATTTCTATAGCTATCAATAAAACTATGGGCTTTACTCTTGTGATGGACTATGGAACAGTTGTAAAATATTCGAAGAATAATGCCAAGATTATTGCTTCTATAATTTTGGAATAAAATATAACTAATGGCTACCTTTTCCTAAACGTTATTGCAACTTTAATGAACTATGCCAGCACCGAATTAACCGCACAGAAACTACAAATATCCTGTTAACTTTGATGGAATTTATTTCTATGCTAAATATGTTCTAATATGCTGAGAAAGAAAAAAAATCTGGCGAAAAGAAAATAAAATGGAAACGATTATTGGCATTCTTTAAATTCGTCAGAGCACCGTTAGGATCAATCAAGCAATGACATTAATACGATCTGTATAGCCCCCGTTCGTTCGCCGCGTTCCACTGTGTCTAATTTTCCCAGCGAGAGACGCATCATGCTGTGCTTTCGTCAATGTCGTATCATTAATCAAGGTCAAATTATCGTCTATATCCATTTTATTACATTTGCTTCGGCCGAGGCATCTTGTAAGGCGTAAATTTCAAACGAAATATCATGCCGTATTCGTCATGTTTATGCTGTTTTTGATTGCACGATATTTGGAACGTCTATTATGCTACTCCAATTATAAAACTAAATAAATAATATATTAAATGGTATAAATAATTAATGATGACAGGAAATGTTTTTTTTTTATAATTAAAGGACGAGACTATTATATAATTAATCGTACTAAATTAATATAAAATGTTACCCTTATACAATTTTAATAAACAACAATTTTAACATTTTAAAAGGTCTTTATGAATTTCTTCTTAAAATTCCTGATAAACAGGTAATTCTCGTACCAATACGACGCGACGCATGCAAACGTGCGCGCGCGCATGTTGTCAAACATGTTAAAGGCTGCCCTATCAAAGGCAGTAGACTGGAGGGTAGAATTACACGCGCCTAGAATACTAATGACTATTTGGAACTAAGAATTTTATCGTGAAAAAGGTCACATATCGCTAAGTGCAGTGGCTTTGTGGGCATCGTCTTTACTTTACTTTGTTGAAATCAAAAAATATTATTAGAGGGAGAAGGAGATGTCGGTGTGTGCGGGTTGAAAAGAGAGGTCCGAACGTCAGGGCAGGTGTCACGAGACATCTGCGCGTGCTCACTGACCGGCACGTGCTCCCCCTCAAAGCTTTCAGGAAAGTTCTTGGACTTTGTGTGAGTAAGACAAGGAAAATGTTACAATTTGTATACATAATCATAACTCTTAAGATATTTTACGTAAAATTTACAAAATATTATATCCGTAAGTATGTAGATTTTATTCGAAATAACAACAGCTTTTTATAAGGGCGAAGTAAGAGTTACTTTCTTATTTAACTAATACTATAATTTTGAATAAAAAAGTTGAAAGTGAAATAAGTAGATATACCTCTAGTTTAGAGTGTAAAATAAGTAGGTAAACAAAAGATCGATTTCAGTCTTATTAGATTTTCGTAGCACACTCCTGTTCTTATTCAAACCCATAGCCTTGGTTTGGACCATGAAGTCTATATTTAGCAAAAAAAATTATGTTCGGTTGCGACTTGAACTCCTATTGGGACCTAATAATCTGCAAATTATCTGAAAATCCCATAATAAATATCATGATAATATTAAAAAGAAAATCCATACAGATCTATACGTTTACTTATATGAGCTACAGTTTCAAATACGTTGCAACTAGACCAAAGAGTCGATTGAAGTGAAAATACATTAATCGAACAAACTACCGATAAATATTATTCACCACGTACCAATGAGTTATGATAAAATGCAGCAAGACAAATATAGTGAGTAGTTCATGTAAGATTAATAGCTCTCCATATGTCAATCTTTGATCATAATTGAAAAGTAGTCATGTTAACCTTTTTGGTATCATTATACATCGTGTGCGCGGCACGAGCGGTCGCCAATTTTATAGCCAATTTCGGGAACAGGAAGCCTGCTCGTGCGACGGGCTGATTTCAATAATAAATCGATGCCCCCACAATTCGCTGGTGGACAGCGTTTGTTCGGACCACTGGCCCTAAATTATCGACATTGCCACAACATTTTCTGGGCGGGACCAACGGTCGCGTCGAGGCTCGCTGAATTTTTATAGCAGTAGCGGTAATCGTCGATTAGGGGTTATTAAGTTTTGGCACCTTCATCCCACCCCTATTACACATACTCGGCTGCCATGTACGATTTCTCTTGTAACGAAGAAAAATTATATGTCGTGCGGTTGGAGTTTGAGTAATGAGTTATAAATTCAACGTGTGAGCACAGTTTTAACACGGAAAACATAATTTATGTGGAACATAGCAGGTGGAGGAATATTACAACGTTCTTATTAAACCAAAATAATGTCGGTTGCCGCAGCCGCAAACGTAGTATATGGAAGAGGCCACGCGAAACTCGTGTTTTTAATTTCTGAGAAATATAAAGGAATAAATGTTTTAATAATATAGCCAAAAATGTTATCCTTGATTATGTATAAGGTAGGTAATGAAAACAATATTCTTCGTGTTATTATGCATTATATTATATTAAGCCCGATGACCTCTTAAAGAAATGGCGATTGCTTTTATCTTCATCAGTTTGAAGAAATTGCGATGCTTTCGATGAAACAGTTATAGCTAACCCAAAATTAAAGTCATTGGATGGCGCCATTATCTCAAAATATTCAAGAATTGAATTACAATCTTTTTAACACTCTGGCGTGCTTCGAATTTTTTTCATGTCGAAAAAAGATATCGAAAAACTTTAGGTTAACACCTAAAATGAGACGTCGGCTTGTTAAAAAGCTATTAATAATATTTTAGGAGTATTCCAATAAACGTTTTAACACCTTTTCCCTTAAGGTATCATTAGTTTCATTATTGCGTCGCCTCCATCGATTTTAGCCGTTGTTTCAAATGAGTTGTGTTGTTCTCAAATACGATTACCAATAACCTTAAATTTCGTAATTAATTTACTTTTTTCTACTCAAGATAATTAAATTTTATTTTACATCTTTATTTATGTTAATGGCTTTTTTAAACACATTTTATATAATTGTGTTATATTTTAAAGAAATGGAATGATTGTTGTGTGATTTTGGTTTACTTGTAAAAGGAATTGCGATAAATGTACTCAACTCTAATTATTGTTTACATCTTAAAATCATGTAATATATTACAGACAGTAGTCGACATACTAGACCACTGAAGTGCCACATACTAAACAACTCTTGTAAAAAAATTATAATTTTCAATTCAAGTCACTAAATACGAACACGCAAAAATGCCTAAAAACTATTTGAAAAAAAAATCCACACATCTAAAAATAAACACATTAAAATCCACACATTCAAGTCACTAAATAATTTGAACACATAAAAATTACGCCAAAAGAAAAGGTTGTTTATGCATACGAGAGTATAATATAAAGCTATCAGGGAGTTCATTAAAGGATTTAAATTTTATCTGTGCAGTTTATAGTAACCGCAAGGAAGGGAGCGTATCCGATCCGGAATCGTATTAATTGGAACTTTGTGCCGGCTAATTAGAGTAAGTTGTTATTCGCCACCGAAAATTTATTTTAAGTGAGTACTAAGCGAAAATGTGGTTCAAACTTTTCTCTTTCATGTCTGTCAATGTCGCTAAGCGTTTTAATATTAATTGTACAGTCACGGCGAGTTGGTGTGCGAGATAGCCTAATACAATCATTAATAAAAATAATTTTAACAAGAAATTAAACCGCCTTCAAAAACCACTCAAAACCAAAAAATAATTTCACATAACAAGTATATATTGGATACCAATTTTGGAGTCGGTGCCTAATTAAAATTGCTAGTTAGCTATATTTGTTGCATAGTCCATCTATGAGCTAAATTTCTTTCAAATCAATTAAAAGGAGTAGGTTTGCGTGTACTACACCATACACAGTGAAAGGTGTAATACCAAGCACATGTATGGTGTTTCATCTTTTTATTTCCTCTTTTTTCGAGGCAGGGAGTGTAATACACCCACATTTGACCAGCTATATGTAACAGGGAAAGAATTTGGGTAGCGTACAGTTCACAAATTTAAATATTTCCTTAATAGCTACCATTTGCTGTGCTGCGGCGATGTGTTTATCTCCAGTGACGATCTGACTTGCTGACTTTGTACGCTGGCAGCACATTGTTTTCGTATATTCGTTAATGTATTTATCAAGCTTAACTAGCAATTTTAATTAGGCACTGACTCCAAAATTGGTATCCAATATATACTTGTTATGTGAAATTATTTTTTGGTTTTGAGTGGTTTTTGAAGGCGGTTTAATTTTTTGTTAAAATTATTTTTATTTTTTGCTTTTTTTTGTTAGTGAAAAATAGACCGTCTCAATGGCATAGTTGTGTTTCGCTCACGATACGACTATCAGGCTGAGGAGTTACACCTCTGTGTACCACTGAAAAGGGGAAAAGGTGTGATGCTATATACATTTATGTAAGAAGTAGATTCGAGGAAACCTAAAGCAAAAATACAACTGATATATTTGGCTCACAGTACAACTATCGCGCTGTGGTGTAACACTTCTGCCTACCCCTGAAAAGGGGAAAAGGTGTGATGCTATATATATTTATGTAAGAAGTAGATTCGAGGAAACCTAACGCAAAAATACAAGTGATATATTTGGCTCACAGTACAACTATCGCGCTGTGGTGTAACACCTCTGCCTACCCCTGAAAAGGGGAAAAGGTGTGATACTATATGTATGTATGTATGTAAGAAGTAGAGTCCACTAAACCCAACACAAAAACACAACTAATGTGTTTCACACGCAGTACGACTATCGCGCTCAAATGTTACACCTCTGCCTACCCCTGAAAAGGAGAAAAGGTGTGATGCTATATATATGTATGTAAAAAGTAGATTCAAGCAAACCTAACGCAAAAACACAACTGATATATTTCGATCATACTATAACTATTGCGCTGTGGTGTTACATCTCTGCCTACCCCTAAAAAGGGGAAAAAGTGTGATGCTATATACATATATGTATGTATGTAAGAAGTAGAGTCAATTAAACCCAACCCAAAAACACAACTGATATGTTTCACACACAGTACGACTATCGCGATGAAATGTTACGCCTCTGCCTACCCCTGACACGGGGAAAAGATGTTATGCTATATGTATAAGTATGTGAGAAGTATAGGCAACTAAACTCAATGCAAAAACATAACTAAATACCTCACAGGAAAGCTAAATTCGCGATTTCGTTTTCTTGGACGACATAATTATTCTAGTTTTTTAAATTTTAAAACCAAACTACCGAAACGATCTTGAAAAAAATTTTATGGGACCAATCTGGAGAGAAATTCTTTCGAATAAAAAAAGAATTTTCCAAATCGGTTCATAAATGAGCGAGTTCTGAGGTAACAAACATACAAAAAAAAAACTCACGTCGAATTGATAACCTCCTCCTTTTTTTAAAGTCGGTTAAAAAGAGTGATCGTCTTAGCTGATCTTAGATATGTACTTTGCTTGACATAATTTCTTATGTGAGTAGGTATTTCGCAATTATTATGACCTACAATAAAATAAAAAGCATATATCGTAATCACTCACGAAATCAAAAACAATAATTTATATAAAAACGTACATAAGCAAAGTCCATCTGTAATGTAAAAGGTGCAAATATACACATTCAAATAAAATACTTAATAACCACAATAAGAAGTCAATTCGCATGCGCAATGCATGCGACGCGGTCCGATTTCCCCAAGTATTCATATTAAATACTTCATGATCGGAATAAAAAATACATTAAAACATATTATTTAAATGAGGAAATAAGTAAACAATGAATATTTTTTCAATATTATTTATGATATTTTTAATGGCACAAAAATAGAATTAATGCCATGACGTAACATCAATGGCCTTTAGTCGATAAATACTAAGGGCTTTAATTTCAGTTTTAGTTAGAAAATATATGATGCTTGAGCTATTATTTTATTCCGTAAAAATAATCTGCTATAAAAGCACGACAATACAACAAATAAAAACGTACGACTTTTGAAACACCATAACCACAACTTACCCAAATGACTGACTATATTCTCATTATGATTTCTTTTCTCATTTACGCGAATATTAGACATTAAAATATTACTACTTTTCTCCTTTGTGATCACGAAGGCCGCAAAGACTTCGAAACGTCGGGAGAACATTAAAATATAAAAACCGCGTTAAATCCGTTTTTTTTATTTATTTTTTTTAATATATTCTCATTATCAATATGTGGGTGAAACTCTACAGTAAATATTCACACCGATCGTAATGACCTGTCATTAAATCATGACGATGTCAACCGTAAAGTGCGACCCGAGGTCGCTAGGGCACAAACCGACATCGAGTTCCTGTAGTCATTAATATTAGGTGTCAATAATAAAATGTATACGTAAAGTGTAAGCTGTCACGTGTATGTGAAAGGAAAAAGCGGTCTGATTGGGGGGTACTTTTTTTTTTATTTTCGGCGTTCGTGACTAGGCCGCGACTCTTTCTCTACTCTCACAACTTTGCCCGCCGTAGTCCCTGTCGGAGATAAAAAGCCTGTACCTCTCAGAACATCGTAGCTTAACAGTAAAGTAATTTATTAAATCGGATAAGTTATTTTAGCAATTACAATAAATTAAATTAGGTATACCATAGTTGTGAAAATGTAACAATAACATAGTTTCTTAAGTATATGTATATACGTTACTAGTAAATAAGTTATATCATAGTCCACTCGCTTTGGCGAGCAGTTCCGCCCACGTGAAAAAGATTTTTTTGGGATAAAGTCCTGTTATACTTTTCCTAGAATAAAAGTAGACTATATCCTTCCCTGGGTCTCAAATTATAGTGATAATAAATTTCAATGAAATCAGTCCAGTGATTCAGCCGTGAGAGCGTAACAGACATACAAAATTATCTTGGTATTATCTACATACTTACACTATACATTTGGATACATTGCAATTAAATTTTAAAATAATTTTCACGTATAAATTCTCACGTTGAATACCGATTTGCGGTTCGATAGTGTTTACTAATCACCGCACGGAAGCTATTGTCCCCATAGTGTTTACACTTGTCACCGCGAGGGGACCAAAATACCCACAATTAAGGGTTAATAGCGGTATCCGTATTACACATTCCCACGCAACCCTTCTACAGTGATTGAGGTGGAATTCGCCCGTAGCCGATTTTGGGCTGTGGCTTAAATGGTAACGTATTTATTTTCTTATATTTGGGCTTTTAATAATTTTATACATACATAATATTCTTATTTAGAATTTATGCGTAGCGTTTTTAGACTATTTTAGAATGCAATTGTTTTATTCAACGTTCAACAGTCACAGATAATATTAGAACTATTACTTATTATATTTATTCAATATTATAAAGTAAGTACAAATGCAAGTCACGTCTTTTGAACGGGATGTCTACTTTTATATTTATATATTTTTGTTAGTTATACACTATTTAAACCAAGCTACATATTATAATATGAGCTATGCAATAGAAAATATACGCAATGTATGCATATATTTCCCTGGGACCATTAGTATATACTGTATAGCCTGTATAATATAATTAATGGAGTTACGCTTAAAAAACTGTTCAAAGTTCATAAAAATCCGCTCAGCTGTTTTTATGTTAGAAAAAAATAAAAGTCTCTACCGATGTGTGTAACATTTATATCTCACTAAAACTATTTAATATTTACACATTTCTTTAGTTTATATTTACAAACTACGAAGCCACAAGTCACATCTGCGCAGATGCTAATTAAAATCCAACTTCACTCTCATTTCCACAGCATTTTTACATAGTAATTCGGAATCGAATCTTATCACGTCGCTTTCGTTCACATGCGATATCTACATTTATAAAAGGCTTGTCCTACAAGTGTACGCGGGACCACCGGTTTTCAGTATCGACAGGTCTGTCCACAATTTGCCTTTGAGACCGCCGGCATCAATTCCTTATCAGTGCATAGAAACGATAAAATCTTCAGCGGACGATTTCATCATTGTCCCGCCCATTAACGCCCATTAAAATTCCAATCAACACACTTATTCATCTGTCTTCGAAACGACGACAATGTCACTTGCAACAAGTCGAACGTCTCGCAATGAGAAATTACCTGTTTAATTGTTGGTATGTCACAATCGTATAAGCCGTCAGTTATCTATTTTATAAAGCCGTTTTGCGAGGGAACTTACGATATTTTTCGCATTTTATAGTCGTGTTGAGATAAATGAGTCTTAATGTTAAAAAGAAGATGTAATAAGCGCGGTTGGTTATCGTATACCGTAAAGTACACGAGTCGAGTTAGATGTTAATGTAATTTGTATTCTTTAAACTATCTATTTTCCATAAACTTTAATATTTTATCATTTGAATTGAGATCTACCCTCATTTTAATGTGAGAGTGTTTTACGACGTGAGATGATTTATAAAAGGATCAAAATATTATTAAATGCTGCCTTGGTGGCGTAGGTTGCGTGTGCGGTACGACACCGCTCTGCGGTCCTGGGTTCGCATCCCAGGTCGGGCAGTGTTATTCCATTTTTCCACTTAATATCGACTCGGGTTCTGAAATTTGTACCTGATATGGCGATAGGCTTGCCCCCTATCACATAGTATGAAAATGACAGGCGAAAAATGAGTGCCTTGGTTGCACTTCTGCCTACTCCTTTAGGGACTGTTAAATACCAATATATTTTGATAAGTTCCCACACAATCATTAAGCGCTCGAAAAATCATATTATCAGTTCTTTAAAATCCAATAAAGAGTTCATTAAAACAGCTTCCTCGCACATCATCACTCCAAAAACAAAAAACAACCGCCTTGATTCAATAAACTAAATCAATTTTATTATGACTGTGACGGATTTTGTTAGTTTTACGCTGGGCTCTCGGCGCCGGCCGTTGTAAAAAACAAACAAACATTCCGTAGAACTAATGAGTGTGTAATTCCGTTAGGGAAGCTCTATGTAGGCGGTCCTGGACCCTCATATAAGGGATGGTATTAATATTCCGATCAGCACTGCATACGAAACAGAAAAAGTAAAGTTTATCTGGAATATTTTTGAACGAGCTTTGTAATTTTAGTGCGGAATATTATATAGGTGTAGTACAGAGGTCTTTAACCTGCAATGGGTTACAACTTATGGATGGTGTGTTGGGCAAGACATTTAGTGGAGTAGTTTACGAAATAAATTCTGGACACTTTCCCAGTGAATAATTGAAAATTCTTTTAGATAATTTATCGTAAACTATATCTATTAAAACTATTAATTTAATTTTATATTTTTAATGGAAACCGAAAAACCAAAATATATGAGTGTATAAACTAATCTGAACCATATAATTGAACATATTAAGGCCAATTTAGAACCATCTACTAAAATTCAAGAGATTACAATTCGCACTGGAGTGAAAATTGTGATCGTATCTTGATTTAATTTAGAGCACCGTAACTTTTTGAAGATGGCCTATAAAAGTTAAAGCTATTAAAGTTGACTGTAAAACGGTTACATTAACCTTTCACCGGTACTATTTAACTGGAGTAATTGATTTCTTCCTCACAAAATTAATTTTTCTTTTCGAATTACTTTTTCAATTAAAGAAAAGTATGTTTGAGCGAGTGATCCCGTTTCCATTTAATTAGTTTAATAATTAATAGTATTTAATAAATAACAAACAAAATTTAATAACAGAATACAATTTGTAACGTATGCTAATAGCATGTTACAACCGGTTTATGAAAACGTTTTCAAATGTATTAAATAATGCAAGTTTCCGTGATACGTTCAATAAATTTTAACATGATATAATAACATTAAATAAATAATCCCAAACATGTTATATATCAAATTACGTATCGTCCATTAAAAGGTTTTATTAAATTAACAATTTATTGATGCAAGTAAAGTTTCTGTGAATCCATTAAAGTGAACAGAATTTTTAATGAATTTTAGTTATTGAAAGGTGAGGCAATAAAATTAAACACGCTACTACAAAAAAAATTATATAGCGGCTCGGAAATGAATTATTCATCGTTTATTAATAGGATTAATCGATATTTAATTTGAGACGACATGCAAAACTAGTATTATCGATATTTTTTTTACAATCTTCATGAGTTTATATGTATGAGTAATTCGCATTTACGATATGAAATAACATAACATACGGAGGATAGCTGAAAATTTAAGGTCAATTTCTGTTTGTTTAAAACGAATTATCTTTCAAATCTTAAATATTCTTACGATAAGTTACATGATACTGACTGGAAAACATTACATTATAATTTATAATGGTGTAATACAAACTAGTTTACTAAAGATACAGCTTTATATATATTATAGTTTCCAAGCGCTTGAATGGAACGGTATAAACAATAGCGCTAAAAATACCTCCGTAACAATTATCAAGACAAGCTTATGAGCAAACACTAGTTAGTTATAAATCCATAAATACCAAACCAATGCTAGTCTTCAGACAAACCGATAGGCGTTAACAACACCAACTAGAAGCGATTTATGATAAACCATACTTCATCTTGCAATCTCTGCCTCTCATATAAGTTACAACTACGATAAACTCACAGTTTGAAAATAAATACGAAATACGTCATACAACGCCTGTTTCGTTTATGTCAACATAGCACCGGCTGTACCCAATAAATACTTTAAATTAAACATTAATGTTAATTAAAAATTTATGCTCTGGGAACTACTTAACAAATTGTTGACAGCCAAAGTATCTGAAATTATACATTCAATATTAAACTAACAAATTACGGGAAAACAACCCATTTGTAAAGTAAAGATTAGTAAATGAGATATCAATGAAGTTCGATTCGATATGTGGCAATATGGATGATTACCATAGCATGCGTGGGCAGCGTGAGTTCTCACGGTATCGGCCGCTGCGTCTCGGGAGAGGTGGACGTGCTAAAACAAAAGCCGATCACCACGGCAATGAAATGTTTATTGGCTGCCGATGTCGAGCGGCTTTCGCGCCCGCAGCGTGGATAACGAGTGGTAAATGACGTTTACAGACATTCAATCAAACCAGTGATTGGACGATTGATGGCCAACGGAGATTCACTGTTCAAAATTGGAGTAAGTAATTAGACACTTTTTTTGTTTTAGATTGTGATTGATTAGCACCTTGGCTCTGTAAATCACTGTGTGAAATTAATTAGACGAAAACAAATGATTTTGCTTTTCACGGCACATCAGATTTAATTTTACAATATAATTAATAATATGATGTGGTAAAGTCCAATCTCATTATCGGGTCGTCAACACTCATTACCTTCACCTTCCAAATGTTCGGAGATTGAGCATCAAGTCATATCAAAATTAGAAGTATATTATTATATTAAATACCAATGTCAGACATTTCAACTAATTACATTGGGAGCGAGTGGGCAACGTATCAAATAGACCCTGACGGACCCTGCTTGCATGCACTACACCCTTATATAACCAATTGCAATATCACTATTTTTTCTCATAATTCGAAAACCTTAAAGGAATCACTAGTTATTTCTACATCGTCTCAGTTCGGGGGGTGGGGGATAGATGTATCAAATAGCGTAGACCTCCCCTAAAAATAACATCTGTAAATCACAATAGTGATGTTACTTATAAAATAATCGATAATTAAATAAACCCTTAGTCGAATTATTTTCAAAAAAAAATAAACTAATTAGATTTCACGAGAAATTTCTCTTACTTACCAAGAACACAAGGCTCGCTGGCTATCAATTTTGTCTCGTAAACTGGTGAGAGAACAATCAGCGGTTCGGACGCATGTCATTCAGTGCCGCGATGCGTTAACGAGCACATGCAAATACCTCGTTGTACTATTCTTGTAATATCGACGAGTGCCGGCTCGCTACGTCGAACCTTTAGGGGGAATTAAAACGTGAACTTCCCAGTTAACACGCGTGATGCGTCACTCCGAATGTCATTTACCTTGACTTGACACCTGGTGAATTCGAATTTTAAATTCGATTGGGACTATATTATGCAATGATTCGTCTTAAAAATGTTTATACATTATACCTAAATGTTCTAAATCGGTTGCTAAATAAAATATAACATTAAAAACTTAAATTGTTTTATTTGCCAAAATTCGTATAGGCATTTATTAAGCGTGTTAATAAATATCTACACTGATAATAATGTAATATTCCCTGAGAAAACGGCCTTAAGGATTCGTTCCATACATTGTCGGCGCAGGAGTTACAAAGATTTATGAACCGTTTCTTTAAAAAATAAAATTTGGGTCGTTTTGAAATTTTAAGCATTCCTTATTAAATTGTCTATTCCATAGTGTTAATTGTAAATTAAAATGATGTGTACGCTAAGAGAAGATACGAGGAATGAAAATTTATAGTAGCATTATTATTATGAAAATAAAAAAATAAATCACACTCGTTAAAGAATATATAAATTTAATAATTATTCCATTATTTAAATATTTAAATTCATCGCATGCGAACTAAAAGAATTCGTAATTTTCTCTCAGAGTTCTATCTAGAAATTTTAAATTTGATCTTAAGCAACGCATATTCCCATAAATAGTTTTCATGTTGCCTTACCATTGACTGCAAATAGTTTACCTAACCTTAAAATATGAGCGCCTTGTCTACGATATCAATAAGTTATAGATATTTGTATTATCTTAGCATGTTTTACCAATATATTATTCGTATTGTATTCATTTACTTTCTCTTTCACAAAACTATAAATTATTGTCCACAGCGGGAATTTTGATCTTATTTGTTTTGAACGACAATAAATAAAATGAAATGAATGAATTCCAAACACCGCGTGATCCCGACAAGTGTACGCGACAAGGTTCCTATAAAAATGATAAACGTTTGTCGCCTCGCTCTTTGTGTTCAAAAGAACGAGCAATATAGAAACAGTAGGCGATTGTAAAGAACCGTATCTGCTCACGGAAGCTCTACAATCGATGTTAATTCTATGGTGTTGGCAGTGAACTAAGAAACATTTCCCAAATTACTTTATACACAACATGCATAATTTATCAACCGTGGGACAGTAACAAAGTAACCATAACTCTAATCAAAGAAATACTATACAACCATTACATTATGGTTATGTATTTAAATATTCAAATATTGTAATATATTACCAATTTTAAATGAATTTACGTTTCATTCGTGTTTAGCTTTTGTTCGATTCTGACACGTATTACGACACATTAAAACAACGTGTTCTTTGACAATCAACAACAGTCGTTCCGTTGTTATAATTTGATTTTGTTAGAGATGTCCACACCTCAGGTTGGGCGCCGACCTCCCACCAATTACTGATTAAAACTATAATCGAATTGCGTGGGTTATATACATTTATTAATCGTTTAGATATTTGTTCGAGCACAATTTTTCTTGACTTTAAGTAAATTAATTTGATTAAAAAATGCTTTCGGAAAATTATCTCGTTGTATTAAATGGAAATACAAAACTTACAAGGTTAACCATAATTATAAACGTTATAAAAACATTTTGTAATTTATAGCAAATCTGCTGCATGTATCCTATCATTTTGAAATGTCACGTACCGAAATTTATTGCTTTAATAAGACGTTTACGCGTAGGCATGAAGGTTTTACAAACGGTGCAGCTCTTATTAGCGGTTGTGAGGGAACGGAAATGTGCTGCGGCAGATCCTTGTGTGAAACTTTATTGAATTTGTTGGATTGCATAATAAATATTTAATGGATCATTTGTTGCTGAACTAATTTTTGAACAACAATGTTTATCTGTATCATAAGTGGTAACAACATTATCAAACACTTACAATGTTACTTAAACTCAAACAATGTCCGTTGAATAAAGGGCCAATTAAGTGTAGACTGATTGTTTTATTGTTGTTGTTAATGCCGCTAATAAACTTTGAAGTGGTGAGGATGAAATTAAAATAACAGCGGAAAGAATGCTTTAGTTATTGGAACTTGTTCCACGATATGTTTATTTATAGACATATTATGACCAGTTAGGTGAAATTTAAATCAGAGATAGGATCTTAATAAAATAAATATATTTCGCGCGTAGGACACGTAATATTTGCATCGACACGTACGCCAACGAGAGATAAATTAAAAGTTATGATCATTAATGAACCAGTTTTAATTTACGATCAATGTCTAGATAAATGTTCGAGTTCACTTCAATATAGATATGATAAAAAATAATCAGATGGAGTTGTACCCGCTCCCACGTGATCTAGTTTGTTATAATTATTTTAATGTTAAACTTTTTTATTGTAAAAAGATGTCGCATGTCAGTAATCAATGGGATTATGTGTGGATTTTATTGTATTTTAATGAATTCACATATAAATAATTATGCTAATGTAAATTTTATTGGCGATAAAAATAAATTATTAATTTATGTTTATTTGAGACAAATATGCGTCGAAAAATATGAATAATTACTTTAACAAAACTAGTCTAATATAAACACATCAATCACTAACAACGATTCCATAAAATCAAAGGAAATTCCGACGACAAATTACGAAAGCATCACGGATCCGAATCTCCATTAATTTGTCAAAATGACTTTATCTTGTCAAATGGATTGTAATACGTAACAATCAAAGATCTGCGGGGCAATCCGTCGTGTCGTATCGATCGCCTGTCAACACTCCGTCATTCTCGGTGTACGATGTTCGAAATGACAATTAATGACATACGATTATCGTACTCATATCAAGACCCACATCGATTAGAATAAAGAAATGCATTTCCTGAACTTGGTTTGTTAAAAAGGTTAAATATTATTTGAGGCAATTGCTGTGTAATTTAAGTCTGAGTTTATTGATATTTGGAAAATGACAAAGAAAATTTGTTTACGGATCCGATCATTTAAGTATTCCTATTTCAGAGAAAACAGCGCAATATTATTGTTAGTTAATTATACTTAAACACAACAAATAACCCCATCAGCAATTGAAGCTACACTACAAAAAACAAACCTCGGAAGTCGCCGTCTATTTAATATACCGTATCATTAATCCTTTATATGTTAGCCGAGATTGTGTCAGCGGTTTCCCACGAATAATGGATCGGTGATTACCCGATCGACGTTCGCAAACATATCGCTTGTCTGGTATCGCGGTCGCGGACCGATGGGGCATAAACACCGAAATGACAACTAAGCTTGTTATTTCAGCGGAGGTAATCAGTATAAAGCGACAGGGGTTTTAGACAATTTTCTTAGTCTAGGCTTGAGATCGAAAATAACACTATTTTTTGATACATAGGTTTTATTATAAATCTGAATAAATATTGCAATAAAGCAATATTTTTAAATAGTAGGTATATTTTCCCATGCCTCAACTCATTCAGGCTTACTTTGTTAAGTAGATACGTCGTGTACAGTCACCGGCAACAGGAATACACGACATTAATCAAGATATCCTTAGTACATGCAAATGCGGATTACGACATCGATCCCTCAATCTTGATTCCGACCTGCTGTTAAATCTTTTCAATCTGATTAATGATAAAATGCTGACGACATCTCCCCCCTTTGGTGTGCCGGAGGCGCACAAAAGACATAATAAAAATGCTCCACTTTAAAAGACTTTGGCAAAACGACATTAATCAACAGAAATCAAAATTACATTATTCTCAAAGCAGCGCATTCAAATCAAACAAGTGATAAAAACCGATGTTGCTAACAACATCATCATTCCAACAAGCGTGTCTAATGTTATTTAAGTCGCCATATTGGATTTGAAGCATACGAAATTAATAATTGCACATACTGAATGCGTTAAGATTTAGTATTCAAAAATTTTTGACAGGTGCGAACTAATAATTCGTTTCAGCTGGTTTCTTCTAGTCACAATTGGAGTTTCATAAAAGATCGTCATAAAATCTAATGTCTGGCATTTAAAAGTGAGCACTTACGACTTGAATTAAATGAAACTAAAAATAAAATATATAATTATAATTATATGGACATAATTTCGCGTCTAACCATCAAGGGCTTCTAGCAAAATGCCATCACAGTCGTATAATTATAACTATGGTACGCTCGCGATAGCAAAGCACACTAACCATTTGGATAATTTAATGTCTCACGCGAGCACTGTGAATACACGTGATTGACGCATAGATACCTCGTAAACTGCAGGTCGATAAAACATACGATTCTTCATTCTCTCGTCTCATGTGCGCCTAAGTTTATTTGATATGAATTTCCATGCTATAATTTTTCAATTTCCGTATTCGTGTGACATATTTGAACAACTATATCCCAAGGTTGATACGCTATTGGATAAAAAGCGAGATTAATATTCCTATCCTCATTTCAAATTCTGATTGTGATATATTATAAGCACAAACTATAATCTTCATTGTCCAAAGTTTATGACTTTGGATCGGTGACCCGTATTATTATGAACATTATGTATATAAACTTTGTATTATAATGTTAATAAAGCCGGTTGACCTCTCGCTTCTTAGTGAAAGGAATGATAAATAAATTCTAAACTATGTTATGGGGATTGAATTAAATGAAAAGAATATTACAAACGACAACAGGTAGCAGAAACCGACATCAATAGTTGTATATCTTATATTTACATAATAAACAGATGTTCTAAGCTTATTTTCTAAACAGCTAATTTATGTATTTAAAATTAAGAAATGTATAGGCATAAAAATAACTGACCAAATTAAGCCCGCGTGTTTTGTATGCTTGCTAAAAACTATTTTTTATTTACTGAAATAATATTCAAGAGCTTTATTCGACATTTAAAAATAAACAATTAAACTTAACGCGTATAGGTGATTTGAAGTCTTGAATTTCTTATAAGCTGAAGTTAAAAGTTCAAACTAAGTCTGTGGCTGGTTTTAAACTAAATCCTTGATTCTTCGTAATAATTGAAGCAATTTCGTAAAAGGAAACTTTAATTGAGTTGCTCCTTTCATACTGGAATTTGTTCATCTCGACAAATAAACATTGCGAAAGCTACTTGTTCCTTATTTTGACGAGATTTCACGTTTTATCGGTGCAATAACATTTAGAATTGGTCTATAAATGACTCATTAAATAAACGATGGCACAGCAATCGCAGCAGTTTCGCTCACTTCAGTAAATTAGGAAGGAAAAATCCTTAATATTATCCTATATTTTAGAAACTCTTAAATGAACCTATTAAATTTATTTATTAGCCATGAGACATGGAAAATTAATTGCACCTGAAATGAATTAACAACGGTAACTGTTTAATTTATTCAAGTTACTCCATACTTTAGATAAGAAATCTATTCTTAGTAAGACATATAATTTACGCAAAATTTTGTAGCCAAAAATTCTACTTACGTTATGTTTGTATAATATCGATCAAAGCTCCTATATTCCTCTAGATCATCACAAGTATGCTGATAAAAACCTCAAGAACCTTACACAAGATTTAAAAAGGAACAGGTTGATGAAGCGATTAAAAACATTAATTATAACAAGGCATTCGAAAACGAGCGCAGTTTACGACTATGCGAATCTCTTCGGGCACCCAAACCTTATATTACACAAACCACATGAAATTTTCCATCAAAGTCCGCCGTCCCGTAGTCTTTATATCTTAATACGAGCGCATCTTCCTGATTGCTTAAAGACAACTACCATTAAACTAAAATACGGCTTTTAGTCTACTTTAATCTCATCTTTCGAATCTCATCAGATCCAGTCGTACAATTAAACGTTCCGAAATCCGAATTGGATTACGCATTAAGCCTTCTTATGGGAGACATAAAGTTGTTTCGGCTTGGTTACGCCGACTCCGCCATGATGAATAAAGACGTAATTAAAAATAATGCGCCTCGTACTCTTTATCTTAATAATAAAAAATCAATACAGGAAACATTATGCCGGTGTTAGTACAAAGCATTGTTTACGACGCGATTTTATCATCGAAATTGTCATTTTCTGGTCTTGTTAGTACCATCACTAATAACCTTAGATCGTGTTTATTAGTGATAATTTAAGTTATAGTAGATAAAGCTATAGTGGCATTGGGTCTTGAACCTTGCCGGGTAATTCATAAAAAAATATATATTCAAATATATAATACTTAATTAGTGCTTGTTGTGGTTGCCTGTTATGGAAACTCCAATTACTCCAGAATTATTTTTTTTTACTACTTTTTTGTATGTAATATTGTTAGTTTCGTTGGTAATCCTGAATAAATAAAATAAAAAATACATTTCAAATAAATTATTTAATTTCTACTTACAATTGAGTTGCTATTGATATCGCTTGAATGTTGTGTAAAAATGGAGTCAAGAGGTTATGAATATCGGCAGCAAGCATGTAATAAACAAATGTTGAAGCCTTGTGTTGTCGGTAACGGACGGAGTACGGACGCGTTATGGGGGTGCGCAAGCGCCTACACTGACATGACCAGAGAGCCACAATCAACATCGCCACTCACTGTGGTAATGGGTAACCATACTTTACGATATTCTGATTTATGTAGAAAGATTACAAACTTTTGAATATTGTTTATCACAAAGCATAATATGCAAAAATTAATACGATTTTATTTAAATGAGCATACAGCACAAAATAATCGTCCTATTCTATTAATATGACAATTCTAGATAAGCTTTTTTTTTAGTTGGATTCTTGTACGGTCGGTCGACTTGAATATTGAAATAATTTCAAATTTATATCATTAAGTCAATTTTTCAGGGTGAAAGTAAATTCAAGACTTAGTGAGCCTATGAATGACTCAAATATCTTTTCAAAAGTACTTTGCAAATATACAATAGTATTGAATTTGCACTGATTGCGTACCATTTTTTTTTCAAAAGTAGTTATTGAGTTTATAAATATATGAAATAATATTTATTTTCCCTGGATAAACGGTAACATGGCCATCCTACACGTATGAGTAGTTACGTTCATCTCCCTTTAATTGATGTCGGTTTTTGAGTGTAGCAATAAGCCGCCAGCGCAGTCGTTCCCGCACCTCTCTGTACACGCGCAATGTATGGAATTTGTTTTCAATAATTTAAGCATACGGCCCAAGTATTCTAAAGTTATTTTATTTAAGTGTAATTTATTTAACTGATTGAAAATAGATATTATCATTTATATCACGGAATATTTTTAGCTTTTAAGAATTATATACAGCGCGTGTTTTTTGAAAAAGTGGACAGGAAGTTGCGTGACACACTCAATAGTTGGATATTCACTGAGGGAATCGTAAAATTAATGATTAACACTAATCTCATGCGTGATATTCTAAGTATATTGTTATACTCGTCCGAGTAATTTCAGAAACTGGTTTTTCGCGGTGGGAAATATTTTTTTCGTAGTTTATGTATTTAAAAATGTTGCAATTGTAAATTTATATGAAAAAAATCTTACCATCAGTCAATATTGCTTATATATTAACAATACATCATATTTTCCAACACAAACCCTTAATGTGGCGCTACGTTTGATGGATGGATCCAATAAGAACAAAATTTCATCCCCGGCCTATATTTTTTACACGTTTCCTGTCCGAACTACGAGCATGGAGAATTAACCCCTACTACAAAATTCGAGAAACACTGGCTAACGAGTGTTGTATTTTTTCTATACATTTGAAACGAAAGAGGGTTTTATGGAGGAACGAGAACTCGAGTCGATCGGGGTTGCGCCGATCAAAAACCAAGGGTAGTGGTAGTAAGCAATGCATTGTTTAATTCAGTCATACCTTGGTATAAATCAGGTGGTGTCAGAGAACCGTCAGCGGACGCAGGTGTTCCTTAGGGACACTGTTATTTTACAATGCCCAACATAGACCGGGTTATAGTAACATAATTAATTAAAATACTCTTTAACTGTGCAATTCTACAGTTCGTAAGAGTCATTTCTCACCTCGACGCGATGATTCTGATAATTTACAAGTTCGTGATATTTATCAGATATAACAAAATATTTTGCTGAAGTTATTTAAATAAAAAAAAAAAATATTTTTAAAGTTAAAGCTGAAATATTTCACTGAGCCTTATAAAGAAGATCGAGCAGTTTACACTCTATAAGAGCACAGATGCATCTGGTCGATACACATTGAATCATTAAGGTGTTAATCAAATGTAAAAAATCAACATAAACCACAACCAGCTTATTAGTAAGCAATATTTACATAAAGATATACAAAAATATGTACATGAATTATCGTGATGAAAAGATAAGAAGTTTATGTCTGAGGTATCGTTGAAAATCAACCTATTAGGCGACGTACAGACGAAAAAAGTCATAATAAATTCGGCGTTTAGTTGTGTAACCACTTTCATCATAATTATAGAGTAATAATTAAGTATAAAGCAATCAATACCGCTTTTATTTATTGCGTTTTGGTCGAAATAAGGCCGGACGCAGGTGTAGTATAGCGAAATAATACGGACGGTGCGAGGAGGCCCACCACGGGAGACAGAGTATGAAAATGTTTACTCGTGTCTGAAACGAATATTACATACACTATTTAGTTTTATTTGAAATGCCAGATATGTGAGAAAAAGGAGGAAAATGCTATGACAGTTTAAGCGGTAGTCGTATGGAAATAAGAATACATTTGCTATGAATCAACGTGTTTCATATTGTGTATGTTGTAATTTTTATTTGCGTTTCTAAAAGCGTCATTGAATATAATTTAAATAATATAGTAAAAACTTAATTCTTTTTTTTTAAATCACGGATTTTTTTTCTGAAATTTATTAAAAACAAGTAACTAAACCATAATCTTTTTAATTAAATTTTAAACCAAAATGTATCAAAGAATACTTCTTTTTATATCAGAAAGAAACTTGAGACACTTTTTGTACGAAAATTGTCTCCTTTCCCCAAAAAGGGGTTGGTATAATGAGATTGGATCCGAAACTAATCACTACAATTTCTTCGGGTCAGTATCAATTTATAAAATTATTGAGTTCAAAAATATACACTAGCGAGACGAAATTAGGAGAACGAGACCATCCCGAGCCTTACGTGACTATATGTTTGGAACTACATACCTTTGGTTACTTATTTATAAAGTAGGTACTAATTTTGTACCAGACTTTATGAGTTAGTTAGTAGAGTCAGACACTATCTCTAATTGGGTATTTGACAAATTTTCGTAAAGTACTTTAAAATGTTCTAGAGTCTCTAAAGATACGCTTAACAATTGTTTTTTTTATATTTAGAGCCATTTTAATAGAAAAAAGACAGTTTTAATAAATACATTTTGTGTTTCCCGCTGAAACGCTAAGTCACGTGACAAATAAGGGGCGTGACGTCATGATGTAATACTCTTAATGTAAACAATACGTGAGATTCGTTTATTATTCAAGATTATAAAAGGCCAATACAATAAAATACCTTATAAGTAGCAAACCTGATGGTATTATTAACTACATTTCTCCCCTGGTTATGGTGGCAGGATTAGCGATGTATGTTTGGTTGAAAATTGCATTTTTTAGATCATTGGGAACCTGGTGCGATTATACTAGCTGATAGAGGATTCAAGCATATTGAGTAACTGTTATTACAAAAGGGATGTAGTTTAGTGAGACCGTCAAGTGTATCAGTTAAGTCTAATTAAACCAAAGTTGAAGCTCGAAAAACTAAGGAGATAGCAAGTTTACTGATACACATTTAAGAGTCATCCGACGTCTAAGGAGTTCTCAATGTTAAAACCGCATTCAGTTGTCAATACAAATTTAATTAAGTTTTTGGATGATTGCATTGTTATTGCATGTGCCTTAATTAATTTACAAGGCTCCCTAATTAAAAACATTTGACGAATAGAAACAAAATTTAGAATAAAATGTTTTATTTTCCTATATTAAGTTATAAAATAAGTTTTTACAATAGATTGTAAACTTTATTCTTCCAAAACTTTACAACTTTAGATAAAATATCATTTACTTTGATCTCATCATACTCTATTGGTATTACATGGACTTTTATTATTTTTTTGAAATTTCCAATCTGCCACACAAAATTAACCTTTTGTTAAATTACTCACATACATTTGCAAAAGAACTTAGACTGCAAACTTTTCTGTGATTGTGTTGTTACATATATAATATAAAACTTTTTTGGCTTGTTGGACATTTAATTTCAATAACTGTGTCACCCTTTAAAATACCATCTGGCGATGCAACTATCATTGGGAATTTTTGGCTGATAATAAAACCACATTCTACAATCTTGTCATATTTTTTTTCCAACTCCTTTCTTACTACTTCTTCCAATGATTTTCCTCTTTTCATGGTTGGAGTATCTGGTACTTTAGCTCCCATTATTAAGGCAACCAAGGATCCAACAGTTGTTTTGCATGTTGAAACATCAATTGCTTTTGATGCTTTTATTCCTGAAAAGAAAATTCATTTTTTTTTTAATGTTAAACTAGTGACTGCCTGGTGGCCACATATACATTTATATCCCCACTAGGATGCCCTGTAGAATGGGTGCCCAACCCATATGAATGTGAACACAAACATCAAAGACTAGTAAAGCTACAAGACTTATTTACATTTTGAGATTGCATCTCCAATGGAAACATATAATTCCAATATATATTAATCTAAGACAGCATTTTCCAACCTTTCTTAGCTGTGGACCACTAAATGAGCAAAGATGATCACCACAGACCTCCTTATATCACAATAAAATGCTTCTCTTAAGCACAACCTGAAACTTCATATAGCTTTAACATTGAAATCAGCCGACTCTAGATATGTCCACAGACCCCAAGTTGGGAATTTTGCTCTAGAACATTGATTTTAAATATCTTATTAGTTCAATCCTAACAGTATCAAATCACATTTAAAAAGGCAACATCACATTTAAATGCAATCAAATACCTATAAATAATTAATACCTTAACTCATGCCTTGCTTGAATTTCGTGTTGTGCTCGAGTCAGTCTTTCCACAATATTTATTTTTTGTTGTGTAAAAACACCATTAATTTTGGCTAAAAACGTTTCACAGTCACTTCCCTTTCTTACGCTTGATGCTCTAATAATGCATCGAGAACTGAAGAATGTCGGGCACTTTGTAATCAGATTGATGTTTTAGGATTTGAGTGAGCATATGAATTAGCATCATCACCATACAACTGTCTTGATGATCTGTAAAATAGAAATAAAGCATCACAGATAGCCATAATACGAGAAACTTTTCGTTGAAAAGATTTTACACAAATAACAAGTACCTAACCAGAGTAAGATTCTTCATAAGTAATGATTTTATTGGTAACATAATAATGTATTATTTGTATTTATAGTCTACAAAGTAAACATGTACCTATCACATGCATGACACAAAGGTTATTTTATAGCAAAACAAAATAAGGCTAAGTACATAAATCAAACTGTAATCTATTGTGAATTGAACAAAATATCAGAAACAATAGTTTTGTACTTACAATAAAGTTTCCACGTTCCTAAATTCTGCAGAACAAAAGTCCGGTTTGAGGCAAAGAAATTTGCGATCATAAAAGACTCCATTTTTGGCAAATTTGCACAGTCAGTTTTAATAAAACCAATTTCCATGTTTTTTTTCGGTAAAGTGCACCTTGGACACGAATTAATCATATAAATATTAATGAAACCTGCGAATAAAACGCGCCATAATCTTTTTCGGAATGACAAGACATTACATATAATACATCGTGACGTCACGTTCTCTAGTCTTGGTCGCTTGAGACGTTTCTTGTAAATGATGCACAGATTCAAAAACTCTTATTTTCATTTAGGAAAATAAAATATTTAATAATTTTTATTTGTAATTTAAGTCAAATATTCTTAATTAACACCTTAAATTATATAATCTTCAATACCAAATTTATTTATTTTTTTACTATGTCAAATACCCAATTGGTCAGATTTTTTATTTTATCTATATTAAGTGTCACTATATCTGGTTTCTGGCAAACTAACAATCAATCACAGAAAAATGCCACCCAAGAATACCGGTTCTATAAGAAAAATGTTCGTAAAGAGATAATCTCTAGTAGGCACCATCGCCTCGAGGGAATCCTTTCTTTCCAGGAGCCTCATCAATTTTACAGTTTTGGTAATTGAATTCTATTTTTTGTAATAACTCGAATACATTATTAAGCTCTGCATTCGAAGGTCATTTAGAGTTAAAATTAGTTTCGCATTAAATGGCAGAAAAGAATATCTTAAGTTACTTTTAGAATAGATAACAATGTTTCTAAGGGATTCTCAATAAGTGTGGGTCGATTTTGAAATGGAATTAAATCAGCTGTTCATGATGTGTTAAAGAAATTCTTTTTTTATTTGATAGACCTACGAATAATTATTTATAGAATAGAACATCGCTCAAATGTCCACTGCGGTTATCACTGTGACACAGTTCAAATAGTCAAATTTTCAATGACTGCCGCATAGATCCGGCTGAATTTGAACGACGGCTTGATTACTAAGCCATAATCCGATTGCGGCTTATTGGAATAGATCTACGAAATCAGCAAACCTTTAAAAAAAGTCTAGGACTGTCAAATCGTAGTTTTGGTAGCATGAGTGTAGCTACAGATTCTCTCCAGGGGCAATGATAAAACAAAACCTCGGCGAATTCAACAAAAGGCATCTCTATACATTGAAATCGTTCAAGCAGCATGTCCATAGTGACGTCTGTCACGGCACGTAGCGCAGTCCTGCTGTAATCATAGATATACAAAAGTGTAAAATCTATACTAATATATATAATGCTGAAGCGTTTGTTTGTTTTTGTTTGAACGCGTTAATCTCAGGAACTACTTAACCGTTTTTGATTTTTTCACTAATAAGCCACATTACTCCTGAGCGCTATGGGATATTTTTATCCCGGAAAAACTTTTTCACGCGGGCAAAATTCCATGAAACAGCTAGTAAATAATATAACAGCAATCCATTACTAAAAGTTGTTTATAAAATTAAAGTAAAACTCAAAACAATAAAACTTTATTTACAAACGAGTCGTATGGCACATCCTTTCGAAACATTCTGTAATTACGATTTGTCTTGTGGAATAAAACACAAGCATATTTTGTACAACTATTCACACAATGACAATAAGTGGTGCTTAAATATATCTGGCGTGTACTTAACTTCATTTCTTGTTAATGTATCTATAATTTAATGGTAAACATAAACGAGAGGCACAAATCATTCGCACGAGACCATGTACCGAACATATCTGCGTAACCAGTTGTCGGTCGTATATTTTTATTTCTGTATATTTAAGTACACGCAGCGAACACGTTGAAAACCATAATTGCACGTTAAATGATAGGCATTTTAGAGAAATGACACGCTTGACATCCTCATACGTGGTAAAGTAAACAAAGACTGTCAGCTAATACTTAAACTCAATCGCGCAAAATACGTAATGATATGATTGAGCGGTGACGTGACATTGATAATTTTTCATACTGTGTAAACAACGTGAAACTTTACGTAAAAGCAAATTTGTAATATTATATTATCCCGGTGAATGTCCTGTTTCTGTTTGTAACATGAAAATGTTTTATAAGCATACTGTAAACTTGGGGTATTAACTAGTTATTCAAATTCTTATATAAATTCTTCAGGCAGAATTAGCAATAAAATCGAAATTATGCAGAGCTTCTTATTCTTTATATAGCTTCCTATTACAAGGTCCTATGTTATTTTTTACTTATGTTGCAAAAACGAGATAAAAAAATCATCTTAGTAAAATTTAGGAATGACATTTGTTGTTCCTCCTTTATGTATCTTTCGGGATTATGGTAAAATTTCCCTGATACATAATTTTCATTTTAACTTTTCTTTAGAATCATTTCATATATGGTCACTGGGGACCATGAAGGATGCAGTCTTCGAAACGGCGGGACAAAATTACAATAAAAAACTGCAATGGAATTCGTGAAATAGTTTTATTTCAATGTCTAA